>NC_142211.1:16698518-16862361 GCF_049639895.1 Pseudopodoces humilis
GTAAGATGACCAATAGTTAACATGGGGTCCTGAAGCAGGGAGGGGTCCACAGCTTTAGTCACAGTGACTAGGCAGTTTTATCTTATCTTAGGGGATTGATCTCCAGGGAGGATGCCTGTTGGAGGACTGTGCCTTCACATATAACCAGCTACTGGAGAGTGAAGGATGATACACCCTCTTCACTGACAATTTCTGCTGTATTGTAGGGACCAGTAGGAAATGGAAAGCAGCCATATGGACACCTATATGGTAAGTTGCGGAAGCTACTGAAGGACAAAGTGAATCCAGTCAAATTGTCAAATTGCAGAGTCGAAAGCCATCCAGATGGCTTTGGACATTGCCAAGCGAGAGAAGTGGCCAACACTCTACCTCTACACTGATTCATGAATGATAGCAAATGCTCTGTGGGGGTGGCTGGAAAGGTGGAAAAAGGCCAATTAGCAACATAGAAGAAAACCAATCTGGGATGCTGAAGAATGGCAAGAAATCGCTGCCTGGGCAGAGAGGCTGACAGTGAAAGTTTGTCATGTGGATGTTCATGTGCCTAAGAGTTGGGCTAATGAGGAACATCCCAACAAAAAACAGGTGGATCAGGTTGCCAAAATCATGGTGTCACAAGTAGATTTGGATTGGCAACACAAAAAGAAGTTGTTTCTGTCTTGATGGGCCCATGATGCCTCAGGTCATCAGGGAAGAGATGGGACATACCAATGGGCTCATGACCAAGAGGTGGACTTAGACACCATAGCTCAGGTTATCCATGACCATAAAACAAGCGTTGCAATCAAACAGGCCAGGTGGGTAAAGCCCCTGTGGCATAGGGAGAGGTGGTCCAAATATAAATATGAGGAGGCCTGACAGATTGATTACACCACTCTGCCTCAAACCTGCCAGGGCAAGCATTACATACAGTAGTAGAAGTAACCACTGGGTGGGTGGAGACGTACCCTGTGCCTCATGCCACTGCCCAGAATACCATCCTGGGCCTGGAAAACCAAGTCCTATGGAGACATGGTACCCTCAAGAGAATTGAGTCAGACAATGGGACTTATTTCAAGAATGGCTTTAAAAACACCTGGGCTAGAGAACATGGTATTGAGTGGGTGTACCACATTCCTTACCATGCACCAGCCACTGGAAAAGTTGAGCAGTACAATGAACTCTTGAAAGCAACATTGAAGGCAATGGGAGGTGGGATCTTCAAGCAGTGAGATCTGCATTTACCAAAGGTGACATGGTTAGTTAACACCAGAGGTTCCACTAAGCGGGCCCTGCCCAATTTGAACCCCTGAGTGCAGCAGACAGAGATAAAGTCCCCATGGTACATATGAAAGGTATGTTAGGGAAGACTGTGAATTAATTCTGCCTCAAGCAAAGGCAAACCCGTGCAGGGGATTGTTTTTACTCAAGAACCTGGTTACACTTGATGGGTAATGCAGGGTAATGCAGAGGAACAGGGAAACACGTGTACCTTGATATTTAATTTTGAATGAGAACAGCCTGTAATGTTGAAATGCATATGTACCACTGGCTGCTGAATGTCACTGCCACTGCATGTTTCAACTGCCATAGACAATGAGAATGGACTTCTCCAGTCATATGTCCTAGTTTAGGGCAAATTAGGGAGGAAAACTCTAAATGGGGGTTTCTCCAGGGAAATGACCCCTCCCCACTAACTGGTCTGGGAAAGGAAAAAAAATTATTTGGAGAGAAGTGGAAAAAGCTGTTTATTTAACAGAAATTGAATAATATTAAATAATAAAACTTCTCGCTGTTCGATGGGATGGCAAATCTAGGAAGAAAAGTCCTTTTCAGGTGGTGTAGCTCGGCTCGCTCATGTTCTTATCAGTCTTTTTGGCGCTGGAAAGTGCCGAGGCCCAGGCCCCAGTGGGCCAAAGGCGTGAGCTCCCAGGGTTTGGCTGGGTGTTCAGTCTAGAGCAGGTTTGCACAGATCCAAGAAAAAAGGGAAAAAACAAAGGTCCAGGGAACTCTTCTGTCTCAGCTAGCTAAAGCTAACTAAAAGCCAGAGAGAAGTTCTGTCCTGCTGTCTGTCCGTGCTGCAGACACCACAGTCCAGGAGCAGGATGTGTGGGAGTGATGTTTTTCCTTAACACAAACTGCGCGCTTCTTCTTCCTTTCACTCTCGCTTTCAGAGCTAGTCTTAAAGGTGCAGAACTTAAGATATAGCATAAACCAGATGATTGGGGACACCAGTATCATAAAGTCACCCTAGGACATCATATAAGTCATGAACTCAATGAACCCTGTCCATATCCTGGGGAATGGTCAGTGACCACTAAAATAATTGTATTTGCATATAGTTATATGTATATATGTATGGATATATGTGTTTACAGTTGAAATTTATTCATTTGGGCATTGATCAGATGATATGGAATAAGTGGTGGAATGTCCTAGCATGATTCATAATGATATTGTATTCCACATCAATGTGTGCCCAAAAATTGTTACTGTATTTTTAAGACCCTGCAGCCAGAGATGTGTGTGTGGGGAGGTTGTGACTATGGGAGTTTTTTGAAATCTTCCTGCCCATGCTTTTCATGGCTTTTTGCAGCATAGTATTTGCATTGCCAGCTTCTTGGTCTTTGTTCAAGAATGGTTTTTCTTGCCTGTTTAGCTTTTTTCTTTCTAGGCTCTGAGAAACAGCAGTAGCAATCTTTGAGTTGCCTTGAGGGTGAATTCCGCAGCTACCTGTCCAAAACTGGGGGCATTGTGCCGGCACAAGTGGAGCAGAGCCACCCTGCTCCAGTCCAAGCCACCATCGACCACAATGTATGGAAAATCACGCTATGAAAAGCCAGTGTCCATAAAGGAGACAGACGAGTCCTGCAACTTTATTCAAATAAAGGGAGAGAGGCCACTGGTGTACACGCCTGCAGGAATTTCGCTCTCAAGGGTTCGGAGGGCACAGCCTCCTTTTATCCTAAACTCCCGGCCACGTTGCTCTCTTCCTTTCCCCATTGGCTGAGGTACTGGGACGACTCGAGCCCAGTTTCTCACCTAGCTCAGAGATGGAGTTTTCTTCACTCCGGGTCGAGCCCAGGAGGAGTAGGATTAGAGCTCACCAATTCAATTATTGAACTCAAGTCTCTCGAACGAGTAAAGAAACAGGGGGTACCCTTCTGCTGGGTTATGTTCCACAGTTTATTGCTGTGAAGGGAACTCCAGAGAACGAGACAAAAGGTTTGGGGCCTGGGGTGCTTCTTTTAACAGGGGCTTCTTCAGAGGGTGGGAACATCAGAGAGAACCAATTATTTTCCACAGATAGCACATTTACAAACTTTCTACAAATCAAGGTTAAACAAGCTAAGATAAGAAATAACAGACGTACATTCCCTCAAATAAGAAACATCATGCGTGTGATGTACAAAGTAAACCTGGAAACGCAGGGGGGAAGGGGGAGTAAAGGTACACACCCAGCCCCTTTAGATGGGACACAGGAACCGGAAAATGCATGAAAACCGAAGGCAGTGACTACAGGCAAAAACCGGGAGAGCAAAGCCTTGAGTTCCCGCGCGTCCTGGGAGCGGGCTCATCTGCCGTTACTACCCCCGAGCCTTCCCAGGCCGTTTCTGCTGGGCACAGAGGAAACCGTGACAATCTGCTCCAAGCTGGGAAGTATTTAGGAATTCCTTGTCGGCTCCGGGGAAAGCGGGGAGTTAATTTGGCTGCGGGGAAACAGCGGCGGTGCTTCTTCCCTTCCCCCGCCTCTCTCCCTCCCCTGCCTTTATCGTGTCGGGGCTAGAGAAACATGGAGCGGCTGGAAATGACAGCGGTGCCCTCCCTCTACTCCACCGGGCTCCCTGCTGCCTCCCTCGCTGCGAGGCAGAGGGGGAGGGGGGGCCGGCACGACCCTTTGCGGCAGCAAGGACCCAAATGGAGGGGTCTGAGGAAGAAAAACTGTAACCACGGTAAACTCATCCCTCGGCAGGAAGTCGAGGGGGGGGGGGAGAGGAGCCGCGGCTTGGGGGGGTGTACCGACATTCCAGGCTAACAGCTACAAACATAAACTAACAATCTGTAACAGTACTATTCTAACAACCCCCACCACAACACTGGGAAGGTACAGCCTTCCCGAACCGCCTACACCATATACCTCTCTGAACATCTCATTTTACCCCAAAGTTCAGAAGTTCAGGCTGTGCAGACCCACTTGTCTGTTTCAGGAGTCAAGCTGTCTGGGCTCTCCAACAAACATTTGGCTTGAAGTTGGTAGAGACATTAAGACCCATTTCAAAGATGTTAACATCCATACCTTTACCCATTGAATTGTTTGTAAGGACATTAGCCCACATCTTCCCTCTCAGATACAATCTGTCACCGAAGCCTGGCCTAAGAAGGGATTTTGTTTGGGTCACCAGGAAGGTGAGTGATTTTGCAGAAAGTTCAGCAGCTGTGGGAGGGTTAGAGCCCACAAACGGCGGGAGCACGGGTTGGAGAGGAGGCAGAGTGGGCTCTTGCGGAAGTTGGTTAGAAAGGAACCTCAGGTATATGCAAGAAGGGATGAAGTAAATGTAAAGGTAAGGATGATGGCACAGTTTTTACAACATCCAACAGGGAAAAGAAAATGCAGGGAGCCCCAGGGCCAAAGGGAAGGGGGCGGCCACCAGTAAAGCTATTGGGAAGGAATGAATGTGCCATTTGTAAAAAAAGAGAACATTAGAAATGGATTGTTAAGGGTGTCAGGATCTCCTATTGTACTGTGGGCTCACTACACTGGAGCACTTTATAAAATGCAGTGGGTCTGTGTTGCCCTGAAAACTAAAGCCTTCAGATGTTTTCATAGTTCTAGTTACTTTCCCATTAAAGTTCTATAAACATAGGTTGTTTATCACATTCCTTCTAAAAAATGTCTTTTGATGGACGTTTCACATGGCCAGTGTGCTTGGGAAGGTGGTAACTTAATTATCCAATCCCTGGTCATTGTCGAGAATCTATAAATACTGGAGTCAGAGAATAAAGGTGGATTCTTTCCTGTTCTAACACTGAGAAGCGCTCGTGTGAAGCATTTCGTGTCCTTTAGCGACATCTGGTGACCTCCGATATGCACTGCAGGTAAAAGTTGCGCTGTAGTTTTGGTGAGTGGTCTCTTTTTCTTTGAAATGGCCTCCCTTAGGTCCTCGCCAACTGAGGTGTTGGTAATGGAATTTTGGCGAGGTTTACAGGATAGGAAGCAGATCGACATCTCAGAGGATGCTTTTCAGTGATTGCATTATTATGGACGGCATGAAGGTTTTTTTCCTATGGTTAAGAAAGCTTTTTCGAAGCAAGCTTGGGTTTCATTAGGAGATTCCCTAATTCAGCCCATGCTTGCAGGGTGTAATGCGGAACTAGAGGAACTCCTGGTGACCTGGAGGCAATGTGACCGAGCTCTGGGGAGCTGTGGGTCCTCTTCTGCCGACTCAGTGGGAGGTTTCTCTGAGTTGGACGAAGGGGATGGGATGAATTCCGGCTTTGGGAGTGGGGCGGAGTTCTCTCTCTCCCCCCATGCCACTGCGATGGGGGAATGCTGTATCGAGGACTGGGAGGTCGGCTCCCCCGGAATGGCTTGGGCCCCCAGCAAGCGGCTCCCCCCCCCGCCCCGACCTGCAGGTGGGTGGGGGCCAGCAGGCTCTTGGGAGTCCCACTGAGCTGGTGGGCGTGGCCCCGCCTCGCCCGGCACCGAGGAGGTGGAAGAGCGAGGCGGAGTTGCTTTCCCTGTGTGCTTTTCCAGCGCTGGGAGGCGGGGAGCCGCGGAGGAGTGAGCCCGTGCCATTCTTGGAGGCAGAGTCGGTGACGATTCCGTGCCCTCATTGGGGCAAGGCTGTGACATATCCCCTGGAGGTTGAAGGGGCGGAACTTGGCTCCGTGCCAGCTGCCATGCAGGCGCAGACAGGCAGTTCTGGAGGGCGGGGGTTTGATCGATCTTCTCTCGGACCCTGTCCCAGTGGGTGGGGTGCCCGTGCCGCTCTGCGCGGAGCGGCCGGTGCCGGCCATTGAGTTTTGCGTCAACGGCGGGACCCTGCTGGAGATGGTGCTGGAAGCCTCCCACGCCGGCTTCGCTGGGTGAGGGGGGTGGGTGCCGGGTGGGGCGAGGAGGCCGGGCTGGATTTTGCCGGTTCCGTGCTGCAGTGTCGCCCCCCCGCGAGCCCAGGACAGCCCTTGGCAGAGGGGCAGGGCGGTGCCGCGGCTCCACGGGCTGCGCCCCTCCCTGCGCCTCGTTCCCCCCCTCGAGCTGGAGGAGGGACGCGCTGGTCTGGCTCTGCCCCATCTCGCCTCGGTTTTCTTGTGCACCGCCCGGACCCGCAGCTGGGGTGCCGCTGCCATCTCCCACGGCTGCGTCGGACACGGCAGATACGAACTCTGTGTTGTTTACTCTTGACGCAGGTGGAGACACGGCCGTCAAGAAGCTAATGACCCCCAGGGGTAGAGGGCCCCGGGCTGGTGGGGCTTCTTCAGCTGGCCTATGGACTTTACCCCCCTGCCAAATGACAGTGTGGCCGAGAAATCATATGTGATTTTGGGGCACTGTGAAAGCCAAGGTTGATGAGGTGGCTGGTTGTGATTCTGAAAATAGCTCCCTGGAAGGCGTGGATGAATTCCCTGACACTGCTGGTGCTGCGGGGACCATGATGCCGAGCGCTGTTGCTGTAGCTCCCAGCCAGGTGCCTGCCCCTGTCTCTGGGGAGTCCATGGGATAGAACGTAGCAGGTGCGGCCGTTCTTCCGGATGGTTCTCAGGCGTTCCCTGAAATTCAGGGTGCAATTCAAAGAACCCATCAGCCGTTATCATGGAAGGTCCTGACGAATCTCCGGGAGATGGCTGAAAAACATGGGTTAAGGTCAAGTGAAGTCATGCAAGCACTGTGAGTTCTTGTTGGTGATGTACTGTTGCCTTATGACATCTGGAGTCTGGCTCGTGTTCTTTTTAAGCCAGTTGAATACGATATTTTTGAATCACAATGGGCTCAGTTGGCATGCCAAATAATACAGCAGAATACTGCCTTGGGTCAGCAAGATCCCAGGCATGCGATGGGATCTGATGCTCTGCTGGGTACAGGTGTCTTTGCTGACGTTAATAAGTAGGCTGGCCTTGACCCTCTTGTGCTTGATCAATGCAAGGAGACGGACATGGCAGCATTAGTGCAGACCATAGAAGTGGCAGCACCAAAGGAGCCCTTTGAGACTGTTGTCCAGGGGGCTGAGGAATCTTTTCTGTGATTTGCAGATAGGCTGACTGCTTCTGTAGAGAGGCAGGTGCAGGATCGCGAGGCAAGACAGCTCTTGCTCAAACACCTCGCGAGAAGTAACTGTAATGCTGAACGTAGGAAGATCATTGGGATGCTCCCTGGTGATACCTCACTGGTGCAAATGGCACAGGCTTGTGTAAAGGTAGGTATCACTGATGATAAGATGGCTGCCATGGCTGCTGTTCTGTGGCTGGCCTGAATGGGGCTGCAGGGTAAGCGGCAAAAGCAGGGAAATGCTCAGGCCAGCAGAAAATGGGGAAAGAAAGTACAGGGGGTGACAACTCCCTTGATTTTCTGTGCTCGGTGTGGAAAGCCGAATCATGCCGTGAATGGTTGCAAGGCGAAAGTTCATGCCAATGGTCAGCCTCTGTCGGGATCAGGAAATGAGAAGCAGAGCGAGATGGGGAGACGCACTCAGACACAAGCCTCTCTTCACACCCCAGAGGTGATGGAGGTTTGCTTGGCCAGCTCGTAGCCAGCACCTGTGGCTCAGGGGGCCTTGATGTCTTTACAGCAGACACAGTTGTTTTAGTCTTATGCAGGATGTACAGGGCTCCCGTGGATGCTTTTGCTCCAGTGGGTGAGGGCATGACTGCTCTTCTTGTGGGGAGGTCTAGTACCACTGCCCAGGGCGTCATTGTGCACCTGGGAATCTGATTTGGATTTCACAGGACTAATTTATGCCATGGTTTCCATGCTCACCCCTCCGTCACTATCCCTGCAGGAACCAGACTCACTCAACTTGTGCCTTTTAAGTCTTGTGTTTGCAGAGCTGAGAACCGGCTGCAGGGAGATGGAGACTTCGGGTCCACTTGGCCCTCTCAGGATCACTGGACCACTGTCCTGATGGCTAAAGATCATCATGAGAGGGCGTGTACCGTGTCCATCCGTGGTGAGACACCGTCAGAGGTTAGCCTCTGCGGGCTTCTTGACACTGGTACGGACATCACGATTGTCAGACTTGCCAACTGGCCCCCAGAGTGGCCTTTGGAACCGGTGCGGCCATCTGTTGTGGGGTTTACAGGAGCGGTACAATGCTACGTGAGCCGGAGGCTTGTGTTCATCACGAACCCAGAGGGAAACACAGCCATGGTTTGGCCATACGTTATGAATGACTCTCAAATAAATCTCTGGGGGAGGGATGTTCTGGTTGCATGGGGAGTGCGCGTTGGGACGGATTTTTGATGAGGGCCACTGTGCTGGAAGGCGCAGAGTGTCCTACGCCTCCTATATAGTGGCTGGTGGACAAACCCGTTTGGGAGAACCAGTGGCCCCTCTCTCAGGATAAATTAGTCGCCCTTCATGAATTGGTGCAAGAACAGTTGGACCAGCGTCATCTGGAGCCTTCTACCAGTCCCTGGAACACTCCTGTTTTCTGCATCAAGAAAAAGTCTGGGAAATGGAGGTTGCGACAAGACCTCCGGAAAGTTAATGATGTGATGGAAAGCATGGGGACATTGCAGGTTGGTATGCCATCACCCACCATGCTTCCTACTGATTGGCCGGTTCTCATCGTGGATCTGAAGGATTATTTCTTTGCAATTCCTTTGCATCCTGATGACAGACCGAAATTTGCCTTCTAAGTGCCAGATGTTAATAATGCTGTGCCCACGCAGAGATATCAATGGAGGGTTTTGCCACAAGGCATGCGAAATTCACCAGCCATTTGCCAATGGTATGTGGCTCGAGCCTGTCTGGAGTTCGCCAGCAGTTTCCTGATGCTCATTTCTATCATTATATGGATGACATATTGGTGGCTGTGCCCACCCAGGATGAACTGCTGAGGATACAGCCTCAGCTGATCACTGCCTTGCACTCTCACAGGCTGCAAGTAGCTCCAGAAAAGGTTCAGCACCAACATCCTTGGAAATATTTGGGGGTCAAAATTTTGGAACAGTCCAAAACCAAGAGGTGGAATTTGTGCATTCAGTGAAGACACTGAATGATGTCCAAAAATTGGTGGGTGTCGTCACTTGGTTGCGTCCATATTTGGGACTGGCCATGATACAACTGTCTCCCTTGTTTGATCTGTTAAAGGGAGACTGAGTTAAAGTCACCTTGGACACTGACCCCAGAAGCACAGCAGGTTCTGGAGGAGGTTCGGCAAGCAGTTTCTGCTCACCAGGTCTATCACATTGATCCTTCCATTGATGTCACTGTTTTCATTACCACTCCAGATTTGCATCCCACAGGTATCATTGGCCAATGGAATGATAAGTGGTCCAATCCCTTGCATGTCCTGGAATGGGTCTTCCTGCCCAATCAGCCACAGAAGACGGCAACTGCATTGTTTGAGCTGATAGCTCTCTTGTGAATCAAATGCCGGCAATGGTGTTTGCAATTGATGGGTGCAGATCCCGCAAAGGTTGTGCTCCTGATACCACAGGAGGACTTTGAAGCTTTGCAAACAGTATTTCCATGCAAAGTGCTCTGGAGAATTTTTCTGGGCAGATCACCTATCATCTGCCCAGTCACAAGCTATTGCAAGTGGCAAACTTCACTGAAATTTCTTTGCGGTCCAAAAATAGTCAGAAGCCTGTGCAAGGACCCACTGTCTTTACTGATGGTTCAGGGAGGACTGGGAAGGCTGTTGCTACCTGGAGGGATGGATTTGAGTGGCAGGTTTTGGAAGATCATGAGGCTGGGTCAGCCCAATTGGTGGAATTACGGGCTGCCGTCATGGTGTTTCAGAAATTTCCCAGGAACCTTTCAATTTGGTCATGGATTCCGCCTATGTGGCCAACATAGCCCAGTGGTTGGGTCATTCAGTTTGGAAGGAAGTCAGCAATCCTGCCTTGTTTCATTTACTGAAGACCCTGTGGTGTGCCATTCAGGCCCAGGTGTACCCATACTACATTCTGCATGTGAGGAGTCATACCAATTTGCCAGTGTTCATTGCATAAGGTAACGCGAGGGCTGACAAGTTGGCTAACCCGGCGTGGGTTGCACCTCAGCCTGACATGCTTGCACAGACAGAGGAATCACATGGGTTTTTCCACCAGAACGCACATACTTTGCAGAAGCAGTTCTAGTTGATATCAGCTGAGGCCCATGACATTGTTGAGTCTTGTGATGACTGTCATGAGCTTGCTGCACCTTTGCCATCAGGGGTAAACCCCAGAGGCCTTAGGGCCTTGGAGCTTTGGCAGATGGATGTCACACAAGTTGCCAAGTTCAGCTGGCTCCGGTATGTGCACGTCAGTGTGGACACTTTCTCCTCTGCAATGTGGGCTTCTGCTCACACAGGAGAAAAGACCCGCGATGTCATCGCCCATTGGAGGCAGGCCTTTGCTGTCTTGGGCATACCTTCTGCTGTGAAGACAGATAATGGTCCTGCTTACTCCTCTCAGAAGGTGCGGCAGTTCCTGCAGTTGTGGGATGTGTCACACAGGTTTGGTATCTTGTTGTAATGCATTAAGAAACATGGTATAATCCTGAGATATACCCTCTGAGCTGCAGAGTTAGTTCCTTCCCCTGACTTCTCCCTTGTAATGTTTTCCTATTGGTTGTAACTTGTAACTCTTCCCCCTATCCCCTGATTCAAAAAGCAGTGCGAGATCAAATTCTTCCTCTTTTCTGCACTGGATCCCCCTGAATAAATCCGGAACCTTGTCCCACAAGGAAAGTGTCTTGTTTTATCTCTAATCCTTGCTACAGATACAACTCCCTCCTCCTCTGAGCCGTGGCTGGGTGGAACACGGCCCCAGGGGGGCAGGGGGACTTTGAAATAGCCCTATCCCTCATTCTCCGACAGGTCAAGCTATTGTAGAACGTGCTCATGGTACACTAAAATGAGTTCTACAGAAGCAAAAATGGGGAATGCAGGGTGAGACCCCACACAGTCGGCTGGAAAAAGCTTTATATACCATCAATCACCTCAGAGTGCCCCAGAACTCCGATAACCTGGTCATGTTGAATCATCACCTTTCATTGCGGGCTTTGGATGAGACACATCAGCCTCGGGCGAAGGTTCGAGTGAGGAATTTAGTCACCAAACAGTGCGAAGATCCCTATGACCTTATCGCTTTGGGGCGTGGGTATACATGTGTATCCACAGATACTGGGGTATGCTGGGTATCTGCAAAGTGCGTTCGTCCTGACCTGCAACTGCAGAGGCAGCATCCGGCTGACGGGCAGGTTGGAGACTGTGACCAAATTGAAAATCATCAAATGGATGGGTCATCGGATGATGACTCAGATGCAGATAACGTGAGTGGTCACCCTGATGGCCCCTCCACAAGCAGACACTGAAAAAGTTTTCATTTTTGTTTTTTGTAATGGAGAAAGGGTGAGTTATCACCCTGAAACTAGAGCCTACTGATTGTTTAGAACATTGTTTATTTTCCTTTTTGATTGTTTAGAATATTGTTAATTTTCTTTGTTCCTTTTTCTTTTTCTTTTTCTTTTGAGAAAGGGTGAGATGTCACCCTGAAAACTAAAGCCTTCTGATAATGTTTTCATAGTTCTAGTTACTTTCCCATGAAAGTTCTATAAACATAAGTTGCTTATCACAATCCTTCTAAGAAACGTCTTTTGATGGACGTTTCGCATGACCAGTGTGCTTGGGAAGGTGGTGACTTAATTATCCAATCCCTGGTCATTGTCGAGAATCTATAAATACTGGAATCAGAGAATAAAGGTGGGTTCTTTCCTGTTCTAACACTGAGAAGCGTTCGTGTGAATTGTTTGGTGTCCTTTAGCGACAGGTCTGGACCAAGAAGTGATTTTTGGTAGACATGGGAGCCTCTCTGTCCAATTTGAATTTTATGCCAAAGGGGGAACAATGGTCCAAATCTTCTTTTGATAAATGGGAAAGATGAGCAGGTGCATTTTATTCAAACACTACTGGTCAATGTGGGGGATGGGTTTAAAATGCATGACTTTCTGTTTGCTCCTAGTTCTGATTATGGTTTGAAAGGAGGGGATTTGATGACTGAGTTGGGAATGTGGCTCAGTGTTATGAGGGGTGATGGGGAGGTGTATTGGTTTTGCACGGCCTGGTTTTTGATAGCAGGAGGGCCTCAGAGGTGGCTCTTGTGGGAAGGTGCTGGAAGCTTCCACCATGTCTAGCAGACCCAATCCCTGATGGCTCTGAAGATGAACATGCTGCTGGCAAAAACTGGGCCAATGAGAGAGGCTGGTAGCGCCTCTGTGATGACATATTTAAGAAGAAAATCAAAACAAAATCACACGGTTTTGCTTCTAGTTAGAGAAGAGGAGGAGGTGAGAACATTTGAGGGAAAACAATATGGCCACCAAGGTCAGTGGAGAAGGAAGGGGAGGATGTGCCTCAGGCACTGGAGCTGATTCTTCTGCAGGCCATGGTGGTGACCATGGTGAAGCAGGCTGTCCCCCTGCAGCCCATGGACGTCCACGGGGGATGCAGAGATCCACCCATAGCCCATGAAGGAGGTCCTTAGCCAGAGCAGAAGGATGCCTGGAGGAGGCTGTGATCCAGTGGAAGACACAGTGGAGAGAGAAGGGGCCCTGCTTCCAGGCTGGAGCAGTCTGTCCTTGGAGGACTGCACCCTGTGGAAAGAGTGACCCATGTCGCAGCAGTTTTGGAAGGACTGTCTGTCCATGGAAGGGACTTACGTTGCAGCAGCTGTGATAGGGCTGCTGCTTGTGAGAGTGGCCCCATGCTGGAGAAGTTCACAGAGAACTGTCTCCAATGGGAGGGACCCCAGAGTCTCACACGGGAAGAACTCCTCCTCGCCCTGAGCAGCAGAAGAAAATCTCGGTGATGAACTGACCAAAACCCCCCCACCCTGATTCGATCCCCCAGAGTGTCCCAGCTTAGCTTAGTGATGGGGTTTTCTCCTCACTCTGGCTCCGAGCCAGCAGATGTAGGATTTTGGGGCTCTCTGATTTACTTCTGGAAGTCAAGTCTCTCGAACGAGTAAAGAAACAAAGGGTGGGATCCCCCCTGGGTTACATTCCACAGTTTATTACTATGAAGGGAAATTCAGAGGGCGAGACAAAGACTTTGGGGTCAGGGGGTTTCTTTTAACAGGGTTTCTTCAGAGGGTGGGAACATCACAGATAACCAATTATTTTTCTCAGCTAGTACATTTACAAACTTTCTACAAATCAAGGTTAAACAAACTAAGATAAGAAAATAACAGACACAAATTTCTTCAAATGCCTACAGAGGTGTAGGAGTATACTCCACAGAAGAGGCAGAGGGGGAGAGAGAGGGGAGCATGGTATCCTGGCAACGCATGAGGGAAAGAAAGGTAGGACAAGAATACCCTCTCGGATTCCATAGCTGAGAGGCATTCTGGGACTGGAAGAAACAAAGCCATGAGCTCTCGTACTGGAGAGCAGGGTCCCGCCACTACCACCCCCGCACTTTCCCAGGCTAAAGAGACTCCAAGCAGCTGGAAATGCCAGAAGGGTTTTTTCTCCACTCCATCAGGCCTCCCGCTGCGGAGCCGAGGAAAAAAACCTCAGCAACCATGGTAACCTGCCTCTCGGTAAGAGCTGGGAGAAAAAGAGACGCGGGGGGGGGAAAGAAAAATTGCGACTAAAAGAAGGGAAAAGATACATTTCAATCTATCAACTACAAACATTAACTTAGCAACATTCTAACAATTTTTACCACAACACCACCATATCTCCCTGTGCTATCAGTGGGAAGGAGGGAGGAGCTAGGGTGAAAAAGTGTTTTAAGACCTTATTTTATTTCTCATTATCCTCCTCTTATTCTGTTAGTAATAAATTCACTTTGCAACTTAAGTTGATCCTGTTTTGCCCGTGAAGTGTTTTCTCCTGGTCCTCATCTCAATTCATGAAGCCATCGTTAATTTTTTTTCTCTTCTCTGCCCAGCTGTGTGTAAGAGACGGTCCGAAGATTCCCTCATCTGTCTCACAACCGTCTCAAGGACAGAGACTGAGACCCTGAATATCACAAGGGACTTGGTTTGGGGGTTTGGGCCTAGCTGAGATGGATGTTTGCTAAGTGATTGTTTGCAGGTGGTTGCACGGTACACTGCTCTCGTTCCTGCTGGTGAGCAGAGGTTTGTGTGTGGTACCCTGTGCAATGGGTTTTCCACAACACCTTGCCCTCGTTCCTGCTGGTGAGCAAAGACTTGCAAGACATGGATCGCTCTGTACCCTACACCTGCTCCCCACGCAATGGAATTCATCACAATGATCATCAATCTCCTCTGGTTTTGGCCCTGTGCCCCTCGCTTTGCAAAAGACTATAAAATTATACCCCAAACTTACCTTCCTTTGAGATCTCCCCAATGGACAGAAGACTCTGCGTCGTTGGACGGCTGAGTGGACTTCGACATTGGTAGCTATAATCCCCTTACTCTCTTTTCCTTATGCTTTGCTTTCTCCTCTTTTCTCTCTATTGCATATTAGTGCTGATGAGCACTCAATAAAGTGTGTTTGGTTGTTTAAGTCCTTGGTTTGCTGATAATCTTTTGTACTCTAAGACCGACTAAAAGAACCACATCACGAATCCCACCTTGCGGATCGTGACACTGTGGCAGGGGAGGGTGGGTGAGTGACTCTCATGGGTGCCTGGTATTGGGCCAGTGTCAAACCAGGCTAGCACTGTTATGACACTGTGTAAATTATCTGATAAAGCTTATGCTAAAGTTAACCCAGAAGTGTGGGTAGTCCCAGAGGAATGTGGAAAACTGAATGTGGAGCCTCTCCAAATTCCTCTGAGGCAACCAGGACAGCTGGTGTCTAAAAAGCAGTACCCTCTTTCAAGGGAGGGAAAGAAGGGTTTGTAGCCTGTTGCTGAGTCCCAGTTAAAGGCAGATCTTTTGGAGCTGTGTATGTCACCCTATAACACCTATCCTGCCAGTTATGGCACAGAACCTGAGAAGAGCAGGTGAGACTATTAAACCCAGGCACTCCATGGACCCAGATCCTTGTACCGTCTTGAGCTGGGTTCCCTCCTCACACTGCTGCTACTTGACTTAAAAGATGCTTTCTAAGGATGCCTATTGAGAAACCACTCAGACTATTCACTGAGTCCTCATGGAGGTATAGCGAACGTCATTTATTTCTATCTTTAGCACACTTTTATAGGGTCCGACAGGGTCCGCGAGCTTAGCAAGTTATTATTGGCTAATACATATTGTTTTACATTTTTTCTCCTGTACAAAAGGCTATTGTTTTTCTTTCATTCTCACTGCTTCAGGAGAGTTTCAAGGACACTACTTTTAATATCATCGCTTATACCAAAGGCTGGCTTGTGCAGACACGCTTTTACTAAAATATCATGCTTTTACTCTGTTAAAATGTTTTCCTACAGATGCCCACTTATAGAGCATAGTAAACAGTATTTTGCCTTTGAGTGGGAAAAAGAGGGAGAAGGGAAAATAGTAAAGACATGGATGGTTCTTCTGCAGGGATATACAGAAGCACTGGTCTTATTTGGGCAAGATATTAAATGAATTTACTCCATCCCTAGGAATTAGGTTATTGCAGTATGTGAAGGACTTGCTCCTATCGGGAGAACGGGAGGAGGTGATAGGAGAAGCCATTGCAAAATCACTTAATTTTCTGGATGGAGGGGGACTTGGTGTATCTGAAGGAAGGGCACAGGTGATGGAGAGAAAGGTTGAATGTTTGGGGCATATTTTGACTGAAAGCTTGGGGTGTGTTGGCCCACAGGGGGTCCAGGGAATCTTGGAGGTGCCATTGCCCAGAACTGAAGGGAAGCTGTGAGAATTTTTAGGATTAGTAGGGTATTGCAGGACCTGGTGAATTGTTAAAAACCGATATGACCATGGACAATGACCCTCTAACTAATTAAAGTTAGAAAGGGATATGTTTATTCACTGGTGGGCAGCATGGGTAGTTGTCCCCAAAAGGCATGACTGCCCAAAACAAGGTTCTCTTCCCTCTATTTATTTCCCAAAATCTTACAATACATATGCATAACCTCAGCACCTCCCATCCCCATTCAGTATTAAAATGAGGCTATTAGTCCTTCACGCATGCGAAATTCTTCTCTTGATTTGGGTCGGTGGCCTCGAATTGGGTCAGTGGTCTTGAAAGATGAAGTCAGGAAGGTCTTCATCAGGTCTCTGTGACCCTCTGGCATGATCCAAGCCCCCCTGCTTGGTGATTGATTGGTGCAGAGTCCAGGTGCTGGACATTGTTCTCACTGGTTTCAATCTGTTCTTATAATGGTCTACTCACTCCACTTTCTTCTATAAACAAGCTCATAATAGCAAACAATATAACAATTAGCTCTGGCTTAAGGATCTAATAGTCATTAATTTACTATTTGCTTATCTGACTTACATCTTGATCATTATAAATTGCTTCTAAGTCTTAGCTAAATCTTAACCCTTCAAGAATCATGATTCATTTCCTCACTCCTTTTTCAAGGGTTAGTAAATTCTTTTACTAATATACAGATTCTTCTTCACTTAGCAAAGCTGTGCAGTAGGTATCCTTTAAGACCGTACCATATGTTTTTGGTATTGAAGTTAAAGCTGCTACTCGCTTCAGCATTCTCCAATTTCAAACAAGTATTATAACAGACAGAATCAAACTTATACTAACTTGTTGTGGCTGGGGCCTGGGGGCCTGTCCAGCCCCCAGATTCTGCCAGCAACAAGCCCAGATAGACATCCCGGGGGAGAGCCGCTGTCTGGGGTTTCCCGGTGTTACTATGGGGTTAAATTAGTTTCTGAAAATGTTTCTTAAAATCTTGTAGAGGTAGGCCTCAAGAATGCTTGGTATTAGGGATGGTCTAGCAGGCTGAAATTTTTACGGTAAAGGGAGTTGGTACTTGGGGTCTCCAAGATACCCACCCAGAGATAAGATTCGTACATGTTCGTACAAGGATGAGCTAACTCTCATGAAGCAATACTGATAAAGTTAATGAAGATTTATTAATGAAGCAATATTGATAAGGTTATAGTGATTACTGCTACAGCTGAAATTGTATAAATATGTGCACTTTGGACAAAGACGATGGAGCTAGATTTGGGTTGCTGATACCCCTAGTTCCCATGCGCTTCAATAAAGCACCTGCATATAATCAATCTGTGATTATGTGTGTTCCTGAACGCTAACACCGGCAGTCTCCAGCCAGGGGTAACCCTTAGGAACATGGACAGAGGCTTTAGGTGATCAGCTCTTTTAGAAGTGATTTCTGCTCTGTGATCAGCTCTGTTCAGCCCAGCCACCTCCATTCAGGTGTTACTCCTGTAGACGCAGACAAGAGATGAAAAGATCATATGGCATTCCACAGAAAGTCTTTAATGCAGGCTTCAGCAAACGGGGGCAGTGATGATCTAACCCTGAACTGGGCAAAAGCTGAGGTTTTTATAGGGAAGGGGAGAATTGGGAAGGGGACCAATGGTCCGAGACTGGGATAAGATGACCAATAGTTAACAGGGAGATAACATGGGGTCTTGAAGCAGGAAGGGGTCCACAGCTTAGTCACCATGACTAGGCGGTTTTGTCTTATCTTAGGGGGCAGATTTCCAGGGAGGATGCCTGTCAGAGTACTGGGCTTCCTCCACACTAACTAAAATAAGCAAAACAACAATTCAGTGAACCAAGGTATTAAGCAGACCGGTTGCAGTTGGTGACCACCTAAAAAGCACGTCCCACCAATGATGGGATGAGCCTTCTTCTAACCTTTGAAATACTCTCCGTATAGTCTCTGTGTCATGATGTGTTGTAATCAAAGTTTTCTTCTCTTCATTTTTAATTTCTTTAAGAATTTATTTCAATTCATTGTGTTTCAATAATTGTGCAACTAAAGTTAAGTTCATCCCTATAGGCATAGGTGATTTCTTGCACAGTAGTCAAATTTGCCTTTATATGTTGAGGCAGTACGACGGGTGCCTGATAGGAAAAATCACATCCTTCAATTCTGACAAAGTTACAAATGCACAAGTTAAATTGAGTTTCATTCACAATGATTTCATACACCATTATAGTGGGACATGCTGCCTTAACACAGACACGACTTTGTCCTGTATATACAAGCAGGGTTGTTTGATTAATGGGATGCATTTCAAAGTGACAAATGCTTTGCTCTGTATCCAAACAAGTATCTTTATCATCACTTACATTACCTTCACATATAAACCCCAATTGCTCTCTCATCGAACAGGGTTCTAAATTAATGGTTCACCACTTCAACTTTCCGTGCTCACATTCTGTGTTCAGAAGGATATAGTATGGTCCTTTCATGATTTAACCCCAAAGCCACAACTGGATGCATCAAACTCACTGATGAATCATATAGTCAAAACAAAAGCTGTTACTATACTTGTTACAGGGTTATAAGTAAAATTAACTAAAACCCACCAAGACTGGAGTTCTTTTTCTAGATCTGAGGTATTATCCCAAACAACTTGATGGATTTCAGCAGGGAATATGCCTTCTCCTCCATCCCTGCTGACTGAGGCCTCTACTGATTGCATCCATAACTGTGCCTGTGTACACCCAAGTGGGAAAGGAAGAGGGCAACACGATCCTGGGAGCTTAGGATAAAAGGAAGCTGCGCCCTCCGAAACCTCAAGAGAGAATACCCCGCAGGCATGTGCCTTGATGGACTCTCTTTATTCTAATGAATCGCTGGACTCCTCTGTCCCCTTTATGGACACTGGCTTTTGATAGTGTGATTTTCCATACATAGATATTTGTGGTAGTTTGGCATTTAGGAAAAAAAGTGTGAAATATCCATGGAAGTGTTTCCTCTGAGAAAGGCTGCTGGGAGTTTCTTCTCTGCTTGAGATCAGGCCAATAGCTAGCTAGTTTTGAGAACTGACAGCATTTTGGATCACTGAAAAGTGAGATCACCTTTGTGAATACCACCTTTTAAACCAAAGCCTGGGAACTTCTTGTCTCTCTTTGTTTCCGGCCTTGAAAGGTATCGGAGCTCTGGTGCAGCTGGCCCCACTCTCCTGCTGCCTGTGTGGGGGGCTGAGCCGGACTCCAGCAGCTCCCGGGCAGGGGATGGAGACTGAGTGGCTTCCCCCAGCCCCAGGGCAGGCCCAGGCTCTGCTGCGGTCCCTCCTGGGAAACCCTCCAGGTCCCATTCTAGCGAGATGGCTGAAGCCCTTCCCAGGGGGGCCCCCGGCCCTAGGCTGGGCCGGGCCACAGCTGCTGACATCTTGCCAATACCCTCTCACCCCCCCCACCATGGCCCACACAGATGGCTCCAAGCTGAGGACAGAGGACCATCTGTTCCCTCCCTCTGGCTGCTGGGCTGAGAGAGACACCTGAAATCTGACACCATGATGGCCTGCACAGCTTGGGCCAGATTTAACTCCTTCACTACCCAGATGAGACCTGCGGACTTAATCCCCTCTCCAGAGAGAGGAAAGTGGGAAATCGACATGTAAAAGACAACATGAAACATCAAGGTCAGTAAGAGAAAGAGTCAAGCTCCATATGGAAGGAGAATGAGATGCTTTAATAAGCTGAAATAGTCTTTTGGTAGGGCCCTGGAGATAGACAATAATGTTCTGAAAAACTCCTTTAATTCATGCAAGAATATTGGGGGGAATGAAGTATTCCAAACTGTAGATCTGAGCAAAGGTATCCATTGATGAGGCCAAGCAGATGCTGGAGTAGCTGTGATCCCATGAGATACTTGAACAGAGAGAGAAGTGAGAGCTGAAGACCCTTTGGCCCAGGGAGAGAAGCAAACCTCTTCCCAGAGATGATCAGAGACAGATGAAGAGAACCTTTGCCTTTGAATAACTTATCCTTAAAATAATACCCCTTGAGTTCATGGCCCATGAACACACCTCTGAGTGGTGTGAAAATCAAAGGCACGATGGCAGTTTTTTTCCGGGCGGCTGCCAATCATGGAAATGAAAAGCCACGAGAAAACTCTTTTCTTGTGGAAAACTCTCCATGGAATGACAAGAGAAAACTCCTCTCCCTACAGAGATTGATGAAAAAGACTATTGTATAATTAGTACTGCTTTAACATCCCAGGTTTTGTCTCTAAAGTGTCAGTTGGGAAAAAGGTTGGGTAGGGGGAGAAAAGCTTTCTGGAGGTTTTATTCTGGTTTCTTATTTCTTGTAGTCCTGTTAATAAAGTTTCTTTATTCCTTTTAAGTTTTAAGCCTGTTTTGCCCTTCTCCTAATCCATATCTCACAGCAAAAAATTAGTAAATACCTTGGTGATTTTTAGCTAGTGCTAAAGAGCACCACATTATTTGGTGCATTGGCTGGGAAACAAAAATTGGCAAATCTGAACTACTACAATATTTTAAGTTAATTTCAGGCATAATGTACAGAAACATGCACCTAAGAGTGAATGCTGCTATAGAACCCATGCCTTAAGGGCTACATTCCAAATCCAGCAGTTTCTGTACATAGCAGTCAGCCTTTAAAAAAGACCTCCATAAAGAATAAATTGTTTCAGTTTCTACAATCAGTATTACTAAACTATTTTTGAAGTACAAGTGTAAGGACTATTGTGCTATCAGTATTCCCCTACATCCCTTTTCTAGCAGAAAACCCCATCAGTCCTCCTCAAGAAACAAGCAGCTTTTTGGCCTTAAATAAGTAAAAAGAAGGGTGGGGACAGAGGCATAAGACAAACCCCAAACCCACAGTTCCTTTTACAGTAGGAATCCCTTAGGCTCATCTCAAATCATACTTGCTTGGTTTTAGGGAAACCTTAAAGAAAACCCAACTAAAGCTATGTTGATATATTTTATATATTAGTGAAGGCCTGTCTGCACAAACCAGCCTTTGAAATAAGTCGTGATATTAAAGGCTAAAGTCCTTGAAACCTTCCTGCAGAAGAGAGAGTAAAGCAAAACAATATCCTTGTGTACAGGAGAAGAAAATGTAAACCTGTGTGTATTAGCCAATAGTAACTTGCTTAGCCCACGGACCCTGTAGAACCCTATAAAAGGTGTGCTAAAGATAGAAATAAACGGCATTCACAATTACTTCTGTGAAGGGTGGTGAATAAGCTGGCGGTCTGCCGTGGCAACGGAAAGCCCAGAGCACCACGACTTCTCTAGAGAAGCAGCCCTGAAAAGGGCTGGGCCAAAGCGCGTGTGAGCAGCTTCGGGCAGTCGAGTGATTCCAGCTCAGCTCAGTGGAGGCGGGAAAGAACGAGAAAGCTGGTCCAGCGTTCCGCTAAGCACAAACCTTTATTCAGGCAGAGCTTTGGCGAAGGGAGCCAGGAACAGCTAATCTCTCGAACAGGGGAAAACCCAGGATATTTATAGGGGAGGAGAGGGGCAGGGGGGAGCCCGAGATACATGTATCGGGGTGGGACAGCAGGGGGGAACACCAATGGGGCGCAACAGTTTAACATATCTAACTCAAAGACCCCTGGGAGCGATACATTGTGTCTCTCTTACAGAGAAGTATCTTGTCTCCAGGGGAGAGCCAGGATCTCGGGCTCGGTGGGCTCCTCCGCACCCACAGCGGTCTCTCAATATTTGGTGCTTCGATCAGGGACCTCCTGCGGGCAGGGGGGCTTTAGAGCCGGCGGAGAGGATCTGGGCGCAGGAAGCCCCGGCACGGATCGGTACTGGATAGGCAGCCTGAGCGTGGTGAGACGCGGTGCGGTTAGACGTGGAAATTCAGGTCGCTGGGGGAGTCTGAGGTGCGGGGGAGTAGTAGAGGGGTCGCGACCTTCCCCCCCGTCGTTTGCCGCTAGCATGGAAGTGGAATTTGCGGCGGCGAAAAAACTGCTTCTTTGTATTCTCATTAAATGAGGCGAAGCAGACCCGGAAAAGGACCTGGATATGCTCGTTATATGGGCTAATTATCATGGGCATTTGGCAGTGCCCCCACTGCTCTTTGCAGTGAAGGAACGGATGGATTTTAGGGCTCTGATATGGGAAACGGCAATCACGGAGAAGAGCAAGGACACTGTGTCTCTCGGTCGAACTTGGCAGATTGTAATTAATACCTTAAAAAACAGAAAAGCTAGATATGTTGAGGCTGTGAGCCCCGTAATTCTACCCGCATCACAGCAGCAGATGCCTTTACCTCCCACTGCTGGGCAAGCACTCCTATCTATGCTGCCCTTGGAGAGAGGAAGGGAGAGTCAAAGAGAAGAAAATAATGAGAAAGAAGTTCCACAGCGAATGCTGAAACAACGAACAGAATCTGTTCAGTTATGGCAGGATGTGATACATCCGGAACTATTTGCTTCACTTTTGGAGTCACTTTTAACACTACAATCTTATTTAAGTTCCAACTTTACTACCCTGGAGGAAAAGAAGCCAAATTTAGACTGGTTTCTACCCGAACCAGGGGAACATGGGGGAGCACTGAGGTGGGCACAGAGAACAAAGGCACCCCCAGGGCAGAGGCAATGCAAGAAAATTTCCAAGGCCACTCTGAACAATTACAGAAACAGCTGAGCAGAAACAGGTGGCTCAGACAGCTTCAACGGGAGACAAAATAGCCAAAAAATTGTGAACTATATGGTATCTAGTTCAAAATTCATCACTGTAATTAGAAGCTGATAAGCTGCCATGGTCGCCGTTGTTACCACCTGGCCGTGAGAGACTTTTCGTGTAACATCGCCTGCTTTTGTAAAAATCGTGCCCTTTTTTCCTCTATCTGCAAACAGCGAGAGAGAAATTGAGAGAAAAAACCGTATGTGTCAAAGTTAACTTTGTGAGGTTTTTTTTTTCTTTCTCTCCGTTTTTCCTCTCTGCGAGAGTATGTAGAGAATGTGAAGAAAGATAACAGCAGAGCTGCAGCAGCAGCAGGGCGGGCAGTCAACCCCCCGCTCCCTCTCTAAGAAAAAGCACCGGGATAATACCCAGTTTGTTAAAAAGTCATGATTTATTGGGTTTTCAAAATGTTTTTATATACCATTTTAGAGTTAAGTTTGTGTTTTAAGTAATTATGAGTCTATGCAATTGCAGTTTTTAGAGTTTTACTAGAGAAATTATTGTGATTCTTTGAAAGTTAAAAAAAAAAAAAAAAAGGTGTTTAAGGTGAATATTAACAGAAGTTGGCTTGCAATAATTTGTTTTAGAACCTAAGGTTAAAATATGGTGTGATTTACAGCTTCTAAGAAAACCTTCCAATTAATGTTATCTACAGAAGAGATTTGTGGTTCAAAAAATAATTAGTTAAGAGAACTTTACTGTACAAGACAAAGTTAAGTTAAAGTATATATTATCCATTTGCTTGTTTTTTCCATGATTTTAATAAGGTAATTTCAATGTGAGTCCTTTTGTTATATAAAACACATATAACTGCATATATACCAATTTGGATTTTGGATTTTAGTTTAAGAATTGGACTTGATGTTCCTGAAAAGTGCTACAAAAGCTGGATGGCAACTCGCCAAATCCTGTGTTGTTGTGATTTTTCTCTAGAAAAACTGCACTTTAAAATCCTAACCAATTTAAGCATATACTAGGCAAATTCCTGTTATAAGTATTTTTAGTAACATTTGCAGTTATTGTGGGTTATTCTCAAAGCTAGATGACATAGAATTGTGATGTATTTGCTACATTTTTATAATCTTTATAGTGAATCCATGTTATTGTCATATTGTCTTTAAAAGGTATATATCAAACTTTTATCTGCTTTTTGTAGTAACAGAATAAGATTAAGGTATGTTTTTATTTAGTATAGATTAAGTGTTAATAGAATTAAGAATAGTCAAGTTTTATTATGTTTAGGCTTGAATGTTTTTAAGTTAAGTTTTATAACTTAGATATTCTTTTAAGGTTAAGTTTTGTTATTTCCTTTTGTCATAAATAATTATTGGTAGGTTTAAATATTGTTTAATTTAAATTGTTTTATGTCTTATTGGAGACACTTGTCTAAACTGCAAAGTATAGTTATTTTTCTAGAGAAATGAAGATAGCTACAACTGAAACAGCTGTGACAGAACGCTGATGAACACTTGCTTGTGGATAGAGGTGAATGCAGTCTGTGACACCCTTGACTTCATCGGGAGTTCTATTGGTTGTTGCAATCTCTGCAGTTTTTGTTTGTTATAGCTTTCTTATTTTTCAGTGTTACCAGAATTTTAAGATGTACCATTGCTGAGGATCAGCTGCTATGGGAGAGGCTTCAGATTAAACCAACTGCTGCATGGTTTAATTGGTCTGGTACCTAAGGCTTCTGATCATTTGCTTTGTACAAATGCATTTTAACAGTTTGCTGTGCTGTAAGCATCTCATAGCTGCTACTATTGGGAACCTTGTTTTAGAAATATGTTAAGAGGCATCTTTCCAGTTTAAAGCCAGGCCCTGGCCAAGCCTTGACTTTACCTGGATGGAATGTTTGCCAACAGATCCAGATGTTTTCTGTACCAAATCAGTATTTGAGTCGCTTTTTGACTTGGCAATTTGACCCTATTAATATGACAGCTGAATCAATTTTGAAGTGGGCTTGGAGAATCATTTCCGGAGGTGGTTATCCAATCCTTCACTGATTTTTTTGTTGTTTCTGTTTGTTTGCAGACTATGGGATGCTGGTGCAGTGTTTCAGTAATTAAGAGTAGTTTTATATTACATATGTTATTAATAATGTTTATAATTTGATTGATTTTTAACTGCTATAGGTTCTTATTCATTGTGTATATGGTTTTGTGTTGATGTTTATAACAGAAGTACTTCTCATTTTTATTTTTTTTAAGAAAACGAGGGAAATTGATGCCCTAAAAGCATTTGATTAGTGTAATTCATTAACTTCAAGGAGAGAAGTGTCTGTGTTTTGTTGGCAGGTTCAAAAAGGTCACCTGTCCATCTGACCAGACTGTGTGCCTCTGAACACATGAGATCCAGTGAACAGAGAAGTCACCACACAGCCTTGGTACTCCAGTCATGGATCAGAAGTGGAGCTGTCAGGACACAGTTGTGTCTGAATACTACACAGACAGTTGCCAACAGAAATTTTATGTTGTTATTATGATGTTGTGTCTCTACCAATTTTTCAGTTATCCTCTGTTTTAAGATTTAGAAGGATCTGAAGAACAACTTGAACATCAAAGCCCTCAGTCACCGATCGGCTGCCAGCTGACATCACGGGAGCAGTGAACGTTCCAGGACTGAATCGTGTTAAATCATAGTCTGTTTGTGAGGGAAATTCTGTAGATCTAAGAAAAGTGTAGAGACTCCATCTAATTGTATATAAAGCAAATTGTAGTTGTGTGTTTACCCTTTCAGCAAATTGCTTTCACGCTTAGACTACATATATACCAGAGCATGTGTTTTAAAAGTAGTTAGATAATAGTTTAAGATAAAAATGTTTAGCCTGTGTAGTAATTGTTATGTTAGTATAAAGTATAAGCATCCCCCCCCTTCAAGAGGTAGTGTAAGCATCTTTGAAAGTTCATTTAACGTTAAAGTTTTAGCTGTGAGTTTGCAAGTATGGTGTCATTTACATGGTAAACTGCTTATGGTAATTGTGTTGTGTATAGTCCTGACCAACTGTCTGCTAACTAACATCCAAAAGCGACAGAACATATGAGTCACTCCAGCACATTGAACTGGGCAAAAATTAATGTGTCTGAGCCTAGCCACACCTGGAGATCCTTTCGCACCTGTCCTCATAGGAGTCCCTGAATGGGATCCTCAAGCATTTAAAGGTTAAGTTAGTAATGAGACTCTACTGAATCGATTGGCAATGTTGCAAGAGTGCAGTTGCACTGTTGGCTCCACATTAAGACAACTTGAAGCCTGTTGGCAAGCAAAAATTATCAAAGTTCTTAATGTTACTATAGTGCTCCCAGAAGAATTGGACTTGTTAGGTTCCACCAATACCTCAGGTGGATGGATAATATTTGAACCCCCAAGAAAAAGTCATTCCAACAAAGTAATGCAGCACTGGGCTGCAGTCAACCCTATAGTTGATCTCGTTACTACCACTGAAAGTAAAGCCTTTATTTGTGGTGCAATCTCACAGGACAATTACCAAAGCGATTACCTAGTTCCATATTCCTAATCTGTGGAGATAGAGCATGGAATGAGATTCCTGCTAGTCCACATAGAAGACGACCCTGTTATCTTGGGAAACTTACTTTGTTTCATCCAAGCTTACACCAATTGCGGAATGTAGCTGATAAAATAAAAAATATCAGTCAAAGCAAAGTCTGAATGAATTAAGGCTTAGCAACTCTAAAAAGGCTCGCTTGTTAGACTAAGAAAATTGAACTTAATATCCACAATGTTAAGTGAACTTTCAGCTGATGTGAGTAGTGTACATCTTGCAGTATTACAAAATCAAGCTGCAATTGACTTTTTGCTCTTAGCACAAGGACACAGTTGTGAGGAGTTTGAAGGCATGTGCTGCTTGGATCTTACTGATCATTCAGTTTCCATCCATGAGCAACTACAACAGCTACAGGATGGGCTGCATGCCCTGAAAGAAGATAGTGACCCCATTGGAAGTTGGTTCGCCAGCTGGGACATCACTGGATGGTTGAGGTCTCTTGTGCTAGAAGGGGGACGGACTTTACTTATAATATTAATTGGGATGACAGTCTAAGTTGTATGTTATCTTGTCTTCATAAGAGTATAGACAGAGTCACATCCAAAGCCTGGTTTGTGCAAAAAGAGAAAGGGGGAATTGTTGCTATATTTTATATATTATTAAAGGCCTGTCTGCACAAACCAGCCTTTGAAATAAGTCGTGATATTAAAGGCTAAAGTCCTTGAAACCTTCCTGCAGAAGAGAGAGTAAAGCAAAATATCCTTGTGTACAGGAGAAAAAATGTAAACCTGTGTGTATTAGCCAATAGTAACTTGCTTAGCCTGCAGACCCTGAACCCTATAAAAGGTGTGCTAAAGATAGAAATAAACAGCATTCACAATTACTTCTGTGAAGGGTGGTGAATAAGCTGGTGGTCTCTCAATAAAGCTATAATAGTGCATAACTTGTTTGTATGAATAGGTTAGCTTCTTTAAAGATGCAGACCATTAAACAGAAAAAACAAAACACATTTTCCCATACATTGACTTGTGCAGCTTTTTCCCTAAAATATTTTAAAAATACAAGCCATAGACACAGTATAGAAGTGCATAGAAAAAAAATCCTGCATCCATGTTTTTCTTTAATTTGCATTTTTGTTTGACCCTTTTTACTAGGTTGCTAATTTCTCCATTTAATTTACATTCAGCCATTCCCAAGGGAATGCCACTTCTACATGTATGTTTATTTACTGGGAAAACTGCCATACTCCTTTACCCTAGTCAAAAGCAGGTTTTGGGTGTTCTCTAGGGATTGATTATAGCTCTGCTAAGTAGGTAATCTCTTAGCTCCTTGCCCTTTCCTATTACATTGTAAGTGTAGCTCCTTGTTATGAGAGGAATTATTCCATATGATTCAAAAAGATGAGAAAAATAAAATGTTCAAGACACAACCCCCCCAAGTGAAATAATCCACTTAATCTGGATCAATCACATTGAGATTTACAAAGTTCTTGAATTTCTTTTTCTTACTTTTATTTAGGAAGTGAAAATAAAACTTGTAAACTATAAATACAAATGCCAAGGTATTACATGAAATTTACAGAAGTACTTTATTATTTTTTTTATTTCTCACAAATATTTCCTATGGAGCTAAAGAAATAGGGAAACCAAAGAAATTTTAAGCTGTATACAATGAAAATCAAGTTAGATACTGCCAATTTGTCAATTCATAAAAGTTTCTATCTGACAAAAATGAAAGCTCTGAAAAGTACCAATTCATTCATTTCACTAACTGCTATTTTTAACAATATTTGCATTAAGCAAGCTGTGTAGAACCGGGTGTACTTAACCCACTTAACTCAGTGGCATCTCAGTTTTAAAATATTTTTGATTATATATATATATATATATATATACTTCAGGGGGCCAAAAATATGAAAAAAGGTCAAATTTCACACATTAGCATTTTTTTTTTACTTTTTTTCCCCAAATAGCAAAGTCAAGCTAGTTTTCACACTTTCTTTAATTTGCCAAAAACATGTAACTCCGTCTATCTCAAAGAAGCAGAAGAGCAAGAGCAAGCTTAACAGCAACTTTCATGTACGCATTTTCTTGGGGGGTGGGGGGGAAAGGGTGTATCTATTTTAGATATTACCTTACATATATAAAAAAAATGTCCACCAATATTAGGTTCACTAAATTTATTTAAAAATTGTAAAATACATCTTAAAAAAGACCATTACATTCTGCACACTGCCCTCAAATGATACCAGGGACATGTGAACAACCAGTTCTTTCCCCCCCTTAAAAAAAAAAAAATTAAAAATTACAGTGTACATAAAGCAGGGTGTTCACAATAGCTACAGGGAAAAAAAAAAAACACATTACAATTTACCACCACTGAACAAAAATAAAATCCACTCTGCTGCTGTTTCAAAATTTCAGTGTTAGTCTTGTGCAACCTCTTCCTACCCCAAATATTTGTAATGAACTAAAACATTACATCTGGCGAAAAGCAGATTCCACTACACCTCAAATGCAGAACACCTATGAAGCAGAGGAATGTTGGCTATTTAAACAGAAGCAGATATTTAAAAAAAAAAAAAAAAAAAAAAAAAAAAGGTGCAGGACTCCTTCAGTTCTTCACTAGTCTTAGAAAAACTTTCCAGAATACTGCTTCACACTATAAAAAAGAAAAAATAATCTTGCATTAGAATCCTTCAACATCTGCATACTGCTTCACACTATAAAAGAAAAAGAAAAAAGCATGTATTAGAATGGTTGACCATACATCTTGCATCAATATTTACAATGGCATTCTTAAAGATTAAACTACAAATTCCAAATACTATTTAAAGTAAATAATTTTAAAAGGTTAATGACTAATAATTATAGGCATATAATTATTTAAAGCACATTTAAATATTAGTAATCTAAAGTCAAACATTCAAGTAAACGTTAAAAAATGCTATGATAGCAAGCATGTTATTAAAGCAAAACTAAGTAAACTATGTCCAAAACTATTAATATTCAGAAGAAGAGAAAGTAATGCCAGCAAGGTGTGAAATGCTGCATAACAGCACCAATTGATTTCAACTTGTCCTGTAGAGGCATGGCCTGTGCCATATGGCAGACTGTGATTTGTTGTCAGTTATCTAAAAACAACAAAATCACTAGTCTTCCACACAGCACTAGACCAACGTCCACTGAAATCTTCTATATTTTCTACAGGTTCTATATAATTAATTACAAGTAATTTTTTTGCAGCAATTTTCACCAGAGAAATGAGAGGACTGCTTGGCCAAGGTGTCTTCCATCAAGATTAGTTTTGAGGGAATTTTCATTTGTGTTAGAACAGAGAAGAGAATCAAGGCAGACCTACCACTAGAGAAGTTAGGTTCAATAGTTACTTAAATCCTGTCTTTTAAAAACTATATTACAAAGAAGAGCTTTAGGATGTAGTAGTAGGAAAGTCAGTTTAAAAATTACAGTAAGGACAGCATTAAGCTTCAACTTGCCTGTTCTGCAGTAAATACTGAGCATTTTGTATCTGGTCCTGTGTTCCTGTAATAGTTATTATTCGATCTTCTGAGCCTTCTAGTGGTTCATCGATTTTGATTGAAGCTCCTGACTCATGACGTATTTGTTTGATTCTCTGGCCTCCCTTTCCAATAATAGAACCTGCCAACTAGGGGAGAAAATAAAGCATTCATTTCTTTATACAACTTTCTCTGCACAGTACTGTTCAAGTAGCTTCCATCCATTTAGTTTTAAGAGTTACAATGGAAGCTTACTCTTTTACAGCCTCAAAGCAGTTGTTGTAATGTATATTATTAAACACAGGTGTGATAAAGTTGGAAGAACCAAGTTATATAAGACCGTCTCTATTATTGAATATTAACAATTAAAAAATAGTTTAGTACAATCTCTAAAGTCAAGACAAAACAAACATCCTTAAGAATAAACTTTTGATGATTTAGAAACACTTGCTTTATATTAAAGTACTTGTCAACCATACTGAATACTTCTGATTTACTTACATAGCCTAAGAAAAGGCTGTGACTTTTTATTTATTTATTTAAACACAACTGGAAAGCAAGTCAGCTTCACTTACATCTTTGGGAATTGTTACTTGTGTTGTGATGATGGGTCCACCAAGATCTCCATATGAACCACGGCCCCCTGTGTAAGAATAGTCTGATTTAAACATATGCATCAAGCCTCTTACTGACTAAATGAAGTGCATGTTAAAGTTCTGTATAAAAACTTACCATATCCAGAGCCACCCTCAAACTATAAGGAAAAAGAGAAAGAAAAACCTTAAATAGTAAAACCAGCTGTGATTCATTAACATGTTTTCATCTCAAGTATCATACTGTTAACTTTGAGCCTATTTTATGCAAAAATCCTAACCCATAACCTTAATCTAAGTGTCATTAAAGACAGTGGGGAAGAGGGCAGACCAGGAACAAGAGGGCAGGGAGGAATATCTAATAAGAACCTTTTAGCTAGCTCTGTTAAAATCTCCAAGAATAAGTCATTAAGATCCAGCCATACCAATTTACCAAGCAACCTTATCAATTCAGTTAATAAACAGCTCTTGATGTTGATCTACTCCTGACCCTTGAGCTAAATTAACATTCAAATCCAAAGATCAGAGTTCAGCCTTATTACTACTACCTATACAGCTCAGGAGAAATTAACGTTTCAGTCTGGGACAAGACATTTACCCAGTAACTGTCAACCCTCCTACTCCATCTTGAGGAAAAACCAATTCAACTCTAATAGCTTTACAACTTGTCTCTCCATTCAGACTATGCAATAATCCTTTGCATCTTAGAAGGGACAATCATGGTACTTATTACTACTGTTCTGCTAAAACTATAACATAACAAATCCAAGTCACTGTACTGCAGCACTCCTGACTGCTTTTATTTTTAGGATGGGTATTTGATATCAAGTGCTTAATTTGATCTAATGCCTTTTGTATACACACACACTCATTTTAATCTTCCTGTAGAAGCAGAAATAGATGTGCACACTTCTCTAGAATTCAACTGATGACACTGAAATACAGGATTCTGTGTGAACTATTGGTTTACAGAAATTGTAATGCAATAATTTTTTCCAAAACAAAAACCAAACACCTGTCAGCTTTTTAGAGCCACATCAAAATGGAAGCTATTCAGAAAAAGTTGTTCATCTGTTTCTAAGCAACCTGTGTTGTGCAATCACATTGCTTAGCAATACAGACCATAATACAATATAAAAAGAGCTTGTAGTGGAGTGCAAAATACAAAACAATGAAGGACACTGCTTAGAACTTAATTTAGAGACTGATCAGAGCTGCATATTCCACACATACTCTTTTACCTATTTCTGCTGGTATTTTGCCCAGGGAAATCTCTTTTTTGGGCTAACTTGTAATGAACAATCATTTTCTTGATCCTTTCTGCTGCTTCCCCTCCCCAGACTACAAGACAGCAAATTAATTTGACAGCAGATGAGCAATTCTAACTGCAATGTTTATGTAAGCTAGGAACTAACATTTAATATTTGGTGGCACTTTGCCATCTTCTACACAGCATAAACACTTGCTGATACCCTTTGAACTTTCCTCCCTAAACCCTCTAAAAGTAAGAAGTTTGATAAACACAAATCAAATAGAATACTTTCAAATATATGGCTAGGTAATGCACAAGTTTATCCAGAACTATAAATAAAGAATTACTTTTAGCATTCCTTGCTTGAAACAGAGGAAAGCACAACATGATGAAGTTAAAATAAAACATATTGCTAAATAGATGCACCTACAGGGTGCTGACAAAGCAAGTTACAGTGAAAGTTACAACAGAAACAGTAAAATAGGGTACAAAAGAGACAATACAACAGAAAAGCTTCTCTTGACTGTGCTGCTGCTTGCTTCCATTGGGGAACATTAACTGCCTGTATAGGATTTGCTGTTCAGGACATAAACTGCTAATAACCTGAGTTACAATGATAGCTTTAGGGATTTTTCAAAGGTGCGAGCTGCCACTAACTACATTCAATCTCAAAAAGTTCCAGTTATCACTTAAGCAATTCAAATTATTTTCCTCAAAAATAAACTATTAAACTAGTCAAATAAAAGCATGAGCACACTCACCAACTCTGGTGGCTGCATGTCATCACAGGCATCTACATGACACTGCATCATCTTCCAGGGACAATATAATAGAAAGAAAAGAGGAAATGAATCCAAACTAAGTCCATGTTATGGAGGCTTATAGGTAACTTGGCAAACACACACAGCAATATAGAGATACATTTTTCTGCACTACTGAAATTACTACAAAGGCTCAAAAGTAAATAACAGACTGGTTACAAGATTTACTCCCTTTCACTGCTAGGGAACTGTTACTGGTCACACTTCCTTTTTCTTTGTTTCTGTGGTGTAAACAGATTTTCTTCTTACACAAAGGATGTCAGACAGTTAAGGGCAGAGCAAAGCCTGAACAGCTGGTTGTTTTTTTTTTTACCTCTAAGTACTAGAATTGTACTATATAGTAAAAGATGTTACTCACAGATACCAAAACCTTCTACTTCTCTTATGCATAAAAATAAATCAGGAAAGTAATTTAATAAAACAAATAATTGTCATTGATATATTTGCGTCACCAATGGGTCAAGCAGGAAGGACATCGCTTCTCATATTTTATTATTTTCCATATACCTCATATATCCAACAGCTAAACTAATAATCTACTACTGCCTAATTATATAGGAAATACAATTACTCTTTTTTTCTTAAGTGTGACATATAGCATCTCTTCAGTCTTCTTTAACAAATATTGGGAAAAAAAATCAAGAAAATGATAAAAATAATTTGTAGTATCCACTTCAAATTACTATTACAGCAAAGGCCTTGGCTGAGTTAAAACATGCAACATGATATGAATAGCACACTAAAAAAAGGATGACACCATTGATGAATTATTCTTTAAGGAACTAAGAGACACCTCCAAATCAACTGCCCCTGTTGTTTTGGGGGACTTCATCTTGCTGGATGTTAACTGGAACACCACACAGCTGGCACAACCAGAGCCAGAAGATTCCTAAAACACCTGGATGACATCATGGTACAGGTACTAGGGGAGCCAACTACAAAAGGAGCCTTCCTTGATTTGTTGCTCATTAACAGAGAGGAGCTCAAGAGTGAAGTGGCAATTGGTCACCATCTCAGCCATAGTGACCACAAAGCAAGAGTTCAAAATCTCTGGCAAGAGAAAAAAAGTGCCAGCAAAACTTCAACCCCAGACATGAGGAGAGGGGTATTCAAGCTGCTCAGGGAACAAGTAAGGTCCCCTGGGAAAATGCTTTGGAAGGTGCTGGGGTCCATTAGTGCTGGTCACTTTTTAAGCACCACCTCCTAAGGGCACAGGCAATTCCCAAATGACAGAAGTCAAGCAGGTGAGGCAGAAGGCCAGCTTGGCTGAGCAGGGATCTTTTTCTGGAGCTAAGACAAAAGAGGAAGGTGTATGACCAGTGGAAGCAATGTCAGGTGATATGGGAAGAATACAGAGATGCTGCTTGCCCCGGTAGGGAGAAAATTTGGGCAACCAAAGCTCAACTGGAATTGAAGCTGCCAGAACTGTGGGGGAAAAGTTTTTAAAAATATATCAATAGCAAAAAGGAGACCATAAATAACATTGGTCTGTTACAGGATGAAGATGGCCACCTCACAGAGATAGGGCAAATGTCTTTAATGCATTGCCTCTGTCTTCAATTCAGATGACAGACCAAGGAGGTTCCAGTGCCCTGAGCTGGAGGACCATGACTGCAAGAATGATCGACTTCCAGTTGACCCTGAAGCTGAGCAGGATCTGCTGCTGTAGGTGCATCCCTATAAATCTATGGTGCCTGATGAGATTCATCCAAGAGTACCCAAAGAGCTGGCTGATGTCATTGCGAGACTTCCCTCAATGATTTTTGAATGATCTTGGGAATCTGGAGAGGTCCCAGCTGACTGAAAGCTGGCAAAAATTGTCCAAATTTTCAAGGGCAAAAACGACCATGGAAACTACAGGCCTGTCAGTCCCACTTCAGTGCCTGGTAAAATTAAGGAGATTATTCTGGAAGTTACTGAAAAACACCTGGTAGATAATGACTGCATTGCATTCATTGGTCACAGCCAGCACAGCTTCATGAGGTGAAGGTCCTGCTTGACAAACTTGATTTCTTTTTATGACAAGGTAACCTACCCACTTGATCAAGGGAAGCCAGTTGATATGATCATTTTAGATTTCAGTAAAGCTTTCAATACTGTCTCTCCCAGGATCCTTCTGGACAAAATGTCCAGCACACAGCTAGATAACCACTACATGCAGTGGGTAAACAACTGGCTCATGGGTCAGGCACAAAGGGTTATAGTGAATGGGGTGACATCAGACTGGTGACCTGTCACTAGTGAGGTTCCACAGGGCTCCATTTTAGGGCCAGTTCTCTTTAACATCTTCATAAATGACGTGGACACAAGATTCAAAGGTATACTAAGTAACTTTGCCAACAACACTAAAGTGGGAGGAACTATTGACTCTTAAAAGCAGGGAGGCCCTGCAGAGAGACCTTGACAAATCAGAGGACTGGCATCACCAACCATATCAAGTACAAGGGAAAGTGCTGGATTTTGCACCTGGGATGTGACAACCCTGGATGTACAGACTGGGGAAAGAGATGTTGGAAAGCAGTGCCATATAAAGGGACCTAGGGGTCCTGCTCAATGTCAAGCTTAACATGAGGCAGCAGTGCCCTGGCAGCCAGGAGGGCCAATTGTGTCCTGGGGTGCATCAGGCCCAGCATCACCAGCCAGTCGAGGGAGGCAATTGTCTCACTCTGCTCTGCACTGGGATGGCTTCACCTTGAGTCCTGTGTGCAGTTTTGGGTGCCAGACTAGAAGAAAGATATTAAGCTATTAGTGAGCATCCAAAGGCAGACTATAAAGATGGTGAAGGGCCTTGAGGGGAAGCCATACGAGGACCAGCTGAGGTCACAGGAGAAGGGAAGACTGTGGTGATACCTTATTGCAGTTTACATCTTCCTCAAAAGGGGAAGTGGAGGGGCAGCACTGATCTCTTCTCGGGTGACCAGTGACAGGACCTGAGAAAACAGCAAAAAGCTGTGTCGGGGGAGGATACCAGGAAAAGTTCTTCACCCAGAGGGTGGTTGGGCACTAGAAGCCAGGGCACTGGTCACAGCCCCAAGGCTGCCAGAGCTCAAGGAGCGTTTGGACAGTGCTGTCAGGTACAGGGTAGGATTGTTGGGGTGTCTCGTGCAGAGCCAGGGGTTGGACTTGATGATCATTGTGGGTCCCTTCTAACTCAGGATATTCTGTGATTCTAGGAAAATATAAGTGCTGATTTAAAAACAATTCCTAAAATATTAGGTGCATACAATTTTCTTCTCTACAGACTCATTTGTGCTAGTTACTACTGGTAATCAATGCAAATGAAATCAAAACCAAACACGAGACTGACTGGACGAGACAAAATGATTAGTATGGATAAGAATTTATTGCCTTTTGCATGCAATTCAAAAACACACATGCAGTACTAACTGATGGGAAATTCCTTGGCCCAGAAGAGTGAAAATTGAAATTTTGTTAATTTTAGTATTTATATAGATGTGTCAAACATCTTTTCTTCATTCTTTATTTTTTTTTTTTTTACATGCTCCTTAACATCAAGTCTCTTAAAACATGAACTATGTTTAATATTTTTTTAGGGTATGTACTGTTATTGAAATGCTAATACAGACACATGTATATATATACACACACATAAATATAATGATTTAGCAGTAGGAATCATTTGAATGAGGAAAACCAGATGAGATGTCTGAACATACACTACAACAGACACTGATTTAGCTCTTGTTTAACTCCAATTTAAAAATACTTTGAAAGCATTAGGCATCAGCCATTATAACAAAAAAAAAAAAAAAGGAAGAGGAGGGTTAAACAGCTTTATATGTACTTCACCTTCTTTTTTTCCCTGATATGTTTTTGTGCATTTGTATATCTAAAGCACCCATGGGGATAGGGATGTTAAAAAAGAAATAGCCAAAATGCATTTGTGTTTTCTCAGCTATCAAAATAGCTGTCATGGCCCATAAACATTTGATTTGGAGTCCTTACAGTCTAAAATACATACCACTGTAAATAAGAGAAACAATGCATGTATGCTTTTCAGTAAAATGCTTCAGAATAAATTACATATATACACACACACGTTGCCCTGAAAACTCAGACTTTCGATCTTGTTTACATAATTTCTAAGAACTTTCCCAGGACAGTGACTGTAAACATAGATATGTATACATTCTTTCTGATACACGTCTTTTGATAGACATCTCACATGACCAGTGTGATTGGAAAGGTGGGAACCTAACTATCCAATCCCTGGTCATTGCCGAGAATCTATAAATACTGAAGTTGTAAGAATAAAACCAGTTTTTTCCCTGTCATACAGGAGCCGTGTCTGTGTGAATCATTGCATGTCCAACAGTGACACACACACTATTTTTTCCTCCCATCTTCAAATTTATAAGACTGTCAGTCTTGTTACATCTCAGAGAAGTCAAGTTTTACCATCCAGTCTTGGTTCACCATCTTACAAGTCTGATCAACTTTCTCACTTTTAGAGAAGAGATCTGGCAGAAAATGAGGATTTCTGTAGATTCCACATCTCCAAGATGTTGGTCTGAAGAGACTATTCTTGCCTTTTCATGTATTTATGTAAAAAGGCAGTCCTACTCCCTGAAAGTAGCCTTTCCCATGCATTACTTCACAAACAACAATGATGTTGGTTTACTCTAAATGTTTCACTACATAATGGTTTCTACATGAAATATATAGTAGCTCAAGACCTTTTATTTCTGGTATGACCCCTTTAGCTTTAGCTTCACAATCCATGGAAAGACTTCTCATGTACTTATACAATTAAGGATACTGGGATTATGGCTAGCCAAAACTAGAAATTAAATAAGATCTGTGTCAGAAAGCAGTCCTCATTGTAGGTTGTTTATGAAACTCATGCATAAAGCAGACAAAGCCATGAGCAGCTCCACTGTGAAGAGGAAATAGAACTGCTTTTCAGAACATGGAAAACGAGCAGAGATTACTCCTATTTATTTGTAGAAACTCATGTCAAGAAAGCCAAGGTCAACATGATCAAAGTCAGACTAGATTTCAAATAGATTTTTCCATTCTAAATGGAATGGAACAGAACTAGAACACAATATTGCCCAAGCTGAAGACTGCTCAACCACATACCCAAGGAAGGGCAGATTGCTCTGTTTATATGCCCTGACATTGATTTGACCAGATATGAATAAGAAAACACAAAACCTGAACTTTGAAAACATGAAAATACAAATAAGTGATCTTAGAGGTCTAGTTCATGACTCCTAGTTTCTTAAGATCCTGAGTAGCATAGACAACTTGCTGGTTTTTATGTTGTGGGTTTGTTTACATCTTTTCAGGAGGGTGGGGGTGATCTGTTTGGTTTTAGTAATTTTAAATGCAAGTCTTTCATTTTAATATTTCTGCTAGGTTTCTGGTGCCTCAATTTTGACATTCTTTCAATATGTACTTCCAGTATGTGCCTCTTCCTCCCATGAGGCACCAATGTGTAAATCTCATTTAGGTAGCCCATTTCATAGCTCCTCTACTTTCTCTTCCATTTATTTAAAATAAAATAATCTCATCTAACCTGTCATCTTAAAGAATGTGCCAAACAGAGGCAGGGGAGGAAAAAAGAAAAAGAAAATTGTTAACCAGAGGTTTACCTCCTAGATACCTAGAATTTCTCTTCCCAGGAAAGAGGATACAATAAAGAATACAATAAATGACTATCAGGAAGTCATATTTTCAGAGTACAACGTGGAAGAATATCTTTATGCATTTTTTAATTCTCCCCACCCCCCAACATGATTGAGATGTATCTAATTTCATTTAAAATTCATCTTCTCAGTGGTCCTGGCTCCAAACCATTTAAAATTACAGTAGTTTTTTTTTTTCAGACATAAATTGGCATAAAGAACTGAATTGAAAAAGCAATTATCTGCCAGACCAACTAGAGCCCTTTAAAGATATTATTCATGTTCTCTTAAATTTTGTTAACATATGTTGGAAAATATTGTTCTGACATGCTTTCTTAATCTGAACAGCCTCCCAATTTCTGTTTCTGTCATCCTGATTAACAAGAAACAGTCTACAAGAAGGTCTGTGTAATAAAACCTGCAGGGACTGTGCGCTACAAAAGTTTCTATTCCATTATTGATGGTAGGCAGGGAAAAACAACTAACCAAACAAAAAAAAAATCCCACAAACCAAAACCACACAGCAGATCACATCCCAAATACTCTTTACAGCTCAAACAGTTGTATTTCTTGAGGAGACCATTTGTATGACCAAAACATTTTGGAGATATCAAAGTTTATCAGAAGCACACATGTTCCACACTTAAATGTATGTGTTCAAGAAGTTTCCTCAAAGTGCTAACTGTATTTACTAAACAAAAAAAATTTAACCTCCTACCATTCCATCATAACGGTCTCCAGGTCTACCTCTTCGGTCATAAGACATAAGATCTCTAAAATGAGAAAAAGCAGCAGCACATGACTCATGTTATGAACCAGTTTATATATATCCTAATTCAAGTTTTAACAATTTGCACACAATTATGAATTTCTGAGTGCTTTAGCCTAGTTCTCAATGACAAAGTTACAGAACTACTAGTCCTGATGATACTGCAGAAACAATTAAATTCAAATGCTTTTCAAAATTTTCTAGTGCAATGCACACTCAATCCTGCATAATCACTACCAACATGGAGTGTGAAACAAGTCCTGGAAACATGAGCACAATTCAGTAAATGTTACTCAACTTGTACAGTGCATTTATGCAACAGCTTACCCGCCACGAGGAGGTGGTGGAGGAGGAAGAGGAAGATTACGAGCTCTGCTGCCACCTCTGCCACCACGGCCTGGTGGCGGTGGTGGAGGTCCTCTGCGAGGGCTCATATCATCATAATCTCTTCTTGATGGAGGCATAGGTCGTCCACCACGACCAGGAGGCATTCGATCGAAGCCTCCTCTTCCACGCATGGGAAAGCCTACTGGACGTCCCCTTCTATCATCAAACATCATTGTGAAGCCACCATAGTCATATGTTTCATCATAGAAATTTGGATCATAAGGCTGGGCCCGTCCTTTAATGGGAGACTAAGACACAGAAAAACAAAAACAACACCACCCCTCCCACCAGTTAGCACTGATATAACCATATTTCATTATATTATTATACTAAATATATAAATATGAATTTATTCATACGGTATATGTTCTTTATTTCACAGTACTCAGAAGCAAGGCAGGGGTAGTGATATGATTCCTGAGAGCTTAACTATGACAGAGAAATTGCTGTTATCAATGGGTGGCACATACATTTGTCTCACTTCTGCCCCAATTTAAATTTTCTTATTTTATGGATATGTAAAGCATGACTAAATCCCTTGGTATCAAAAATGTCTTCTCTCTTCAATAAGGTACACTCCAATTCTAGCAAGCAGGAATAATTTCAAAGGGTGCTAACAGTCCAATGCTTATTTTGTTACTGGAGAAGAGGCACTGAATTAAAAATAGAAATGGAAATATATAATTTTCCAGCCAAATCATCCTGACTTTCATAAATACCAATGAAAGAGTAAGTTTAGGACACATTACCTCAGAGATAAGATCCAATATAATCTTGATACATTCCACAACTCTATCAGGTTTTCCACCAATAAGCACCACTCTATCAGTGGAATGAGGACAACATTCTTGAAAGAGCTTAATGGTGGTTTGAGTGTTCTGTTGAATAGAAGAAAAGCAACCCCCAAAATCTTCAAATAGAAGTATTTTAAACAATTTTATAAACTTATTGAAAACAAAATGGGTAAGACACACACTAGAACATTTTAAAAGAAACAGTCAAATCAAATCATTCAACTTCTAGTCACTTTAAGTGAATGCTTGGCTTCTGAGTTCTTACAACAAATTTAATCTTAAAATATTATATTTTTACTACCTGCAATGGCATCACTTGGTATGAAATGCTAGTGAAAAATTTAGATTTTTTTAATCTTTCAATTATGGATCATCTACACAGTTATTTAATCAAATACAAGCAAAAGGACCACATATTCATTATAGGCTTACAGGATATATAAGCCTCCATATTCCATAAAAATATGCTTTGGATGCAAGACAGCAATGTTGCCAGGATTATGTCTATTCATCTTGCCTTCCCCTCATTCCACACAAACAGTAACTTATGCCTAAACTGACCTGGAATTGCCTTTGATGCAATGTGAGGAAAGGACAAAAAAGAACACTCTAGATTGATAAGGGACCACTAGCTTTTTTAAAAAAAAACTCATTCCTTCACAAAGGAAAAAGTGGCCTTTAAGGTAGTGAAACTTAAAAAACACAAAAAGTAAACAAACAAAACCCTAAGAAAACCCCACCATACTTTTTAATACCAATATTCAAACAGCTAATTAATTATCATTAAAGAGTTTATGGAGATCCATTCACGCTAAATAGTTTTCCCGTGTCCAACATCATCAATATACCCTATTCAGCAGTTCCTTCCAGGTGTGATGAATGGCATTTTAATTTTAAAAAGTATTCTTTATTTATAAAGATTACTGCTAATACACTAAGTAGTTCTGGGCTCTATCACCAACAGCTACTTCATGTATGAAATATGTTCTTAAGGATCATAGATCACAGATGAAGCTTACACTCACAGCATATGAACACAAAAAATTAATTTTTTATAGAATAAAAGCAGAATCTGAAAAGAATAGGAAACAGTACCTCTCTGAGTTCTTTGATTTTAGCACCCTTGACACCAATAATTCCTCCTGCTAGACTTTGGTGAATTAGAAGTCTTAATTCACAGTCAAAGTCACTACCTTTGTAGTGCTGGTACTGTAAGATGCATACAAGAATAAAATATTAGTCAGGAGGAAAAATAATTGAAAAATCAAAAAAATCAAAATATTAACTTTGATTTTCTTTGTAAAGATTTTTCTCCAAACAGCATGGTATGACAATTTACTGCTGAACTGTAATACTGTTTTTGCTATAACAAAAAAGTCACATATTTTAAAGTAATTTGCCTCAATACAAGGTGATGTCAAATTAGCTTGCTTTATTTCTTTTATTATTATTGCTGTTGTAAAGAATTTTAATATACCAAACAGTGCAATACACTTGATTACAAAGCAAAGGCAGAATGGAAATTACAATAGAGCTACTTCAAATTGGGAACTAGTCAGGAAACAGGTGGTTTGAAGGGAAGGAGGCTGTTCCAAATATTAATTTTCTAAGAAGAAATTTTCTTTTTCCCCTATAAAAACAATGCAAACAAATACATTGAGAGCTATAGGTCTTCTTTCAAAAAAAGGCTGGGTTTTACTTTCTAATTTAATATATTAAAAATAGGATGCAATCATCTAGAATTATCTTGTTTTAAAATCTAAATTTATACCTCTGAAAAAGAAACAAACCTAAGAGACATACCTCTTCCAAAGTAGGGATAATCTTCTTCAAGATTTCTCCAATTGTCTCTGTATCTGCACTTATACTCAAGATACTGTTAAGAGGCCATAGTGTCAGAAAACATAAAGTTGGAAAGTAGCAGAAATAAGTTTAGTATTCATAATCATACACAAAATTCTAACAAGACTGACTACACAGAAGACCTTAGAATTAATATTACCCATTTAAAGTAAACCTGTTAACTGTATTTACAACACATGCATCTTTGTTTATCTCCAATATATATGCATAATGAATATAAGAATTTAAGGCTAGGTAGGTCTTGCAGAGAGAGCAAGAGAACTCACAAGAGCTTTTGGAAGGGCTCAGACAGATTAACCAGTCAAGAAATTGATGCAAAACTTAAAGTATAAATGAATATTCATTTTCCCCACCTCCACTAATTTAGTATTCCTTTACCATTACATTGGTAAAATTAGCACACCTTTTTGTAGAAAAGGTGGGGATATGTAAATAGTCAACATTATATCTGGAGTAAGGTTGAGACACCAGTTAAAAATTAGACTACTAATGGGCTCTACAAAAAATGTAATATAAATACAAGGGGGAAAACCCCAAAACAAAAAAAAAAACAAACAAAAAAAACCCAACAAGCCCACAAACAAACAAAAATGTAACACAAATGAGAAGTGAAGAAAAGTGAACTAGAGTTAGTATTTCAGCAGAAATAATTATGAACGGACAATGCTGGGGGGAGAAAGGTGGGCCACAAAGACCAGAGCAAGAGACTCCTGAAACAATTTGATTTATAATACAGTAAATATACAACACTTGAAGCTGTGCTCTTTCCATTGAAATAAAATAAGTGGATTGATTGGGTGGCCAACTCATGTAAAAGTTCAGTGACAAAAAGACTTAATGGGGAAAATAAGACAAAAAATTTAAAAAAAAACAATACACGGTCTATAAGGGGATACTATTTATATCAAAGGCAGGTAATAAAATACATTTCTCTCTTTCTAATCAGGCAGTGAGGCATAAACTGTTGGGACATACCGCTCGGGGCCACTGCTGTCTGGGACTGAAACACTTGCATTGTACTGCATTGGTCATTGGCGTTCGTGGATGTTGGCATTGGGCATGGGCATTCAATCAGAAGTTGTCAAGTATGGCACCCGTTTGGCAACGAGCACATTTTTGGGCATAGCCAACCAGGGTTTTCACATGGGCGTTCAGGGGCGGATGGGCCAACGTCATGGTGGGCAACGCAGGGGCAAGTCGATCCAGTACATGGGTAACGGAGATATATGGCCAAAAAAACAAGGAGAGGGAAAAGGGGGAAAAGCAATAAATTTTAATTTAATACAAACTATACTTATTACTCTCAGTTAATGAAGCAAGTGTAAGTTGTTTTGAAGACTAACACAATAATGGATTGCTACATCAACTGTGGCTTAACAGTATGGATCTTCACAAGTTACATTATCTGACTAAACTACACTTTACTTTTAACAATGATGTTTCAGTAGCAGGCTGGCTCATGAACATAGACACAAAAACTGTTGAGATTCATATTACTGAAACTTTGGGCAAGTTGGGAAAGTTAGTATTCCAGACCAGTTAAATTATCTGGAATAAGGTGATGTGTTTACTTAAAACAAACAAAAACACTAGCTGCCAAAGTTTGTTTGCATGATTCCTGACCATTTCAGCTTAATCCTCAATTCTAGTTGCAATAGTTTGTGAACTTAGATGGAACTGATTCTGTGATGATATATTGGCAAATATTGTGTTGAACAGTCTTGCTTGAAAAAAAATGTAGCTGATCCTAAGTACAGGAATATAAACAAATGGAATTTAAGAAGCATTGCCAAGTTTTATAAATATATAACATTTACGCTGAATGTGTGTCTAATCACAAGAGTCAACCCACATAAAATATGAATAGGTAAATAAGTCATGACCATTTAAAAATGCTTCCAAGTAAAATAAAATGTTTCTTTACTGTTCTATACCCGTATCTAAATCATGCAACCTTAATGTCAATGTTTTTGTGCTTTATGTCCACGCTTTTAAGGCAAAAATAGATGGACCATTATGTTTTGGGAGTTCTTTTAAAGGAAGTTGAAGAATTCTTTTATCGCTGGGTTAAGCCAGCCACCAGAGATAGTTTCCAATAGCACTATAATGGATTCACATATATGGGAAATGGTAGTTACAGATTTTAAGTTTTGCCAATATTTCTAATTAGAGATGCTAACTCATTTAAGTGTGCAATTTAGAGGAACCCTGTTTGAAAGCAGAGGTTTAATATAAACCTCTCCTCCCTCATAACTTGAGCTAGGCTTCAATTAAAAGACAAATTGAAAAACTAAAGTTATCTTCTCCAACAATCATTATAAGTGGCTTATTAGATTATTGTTGTCTAGGTTTGAATTTCTCAATTTCTAGAAATGTATGCAATCAAGTTTTCAATGCAGCGCCCTAGAAGAATTGGTGTTAAATTGATTCAAACTCATGTATACTCACATCTGTACGAAGTGCCTTAATATTTTTGCCACCTTTTCCAATCACTGCTCCAGCATTCTGGAAAATAGTTTTCAAAAGTTACATTAGGCTAAAACAGCACAGACTATTTTTTTGAACCAAAGACTAAGAACAATGTATCTACTTCTGCATTACTTTGTGGGATGCATTTAAGGGTGGGGTGAGGCTTGTTTCCTTTTGAAAGGTTCAAATTAAATCAAAACAAACTGACATGGTTTTACCATGGGGAAAAAAAAAAGGTTAAAAAAAGTCAATGCAGAGATAAAAATACTCAGCAATATTTTTTCAATTTCAAATTTAAGTTTCCAGGTAATTCTGCCTGTATTCTCATAGAATCATAGGTGGACAAGCAGATGAATAAAACTGGTTGTATGATTGGTAATAGTTATTGGATCTTATTGTACCTAGAGGCTGGTAAGAAGTGGGGTACCACAGAGGTCTATCCTGGGATCTGTCATGTATAACACAGAATGATTTGGGTTAGAAGGGACCTTAAAGATGATCTAGTTCCAACACCCCCCCCCCCCCATGGACAGGGATGCCACTTGCTAGATCAGGTTGCTCAGGGCCCCAACCATCTCATAATTAGCATATGACTGAAAAAATAACTTCTGGAATTCCATGCATGTTATATAGGTCAACAACTTTGCTAGTTTATTTGATCACTTTTTTTAATGTTTGCAAATTTCACTTTCCCACTCCAAGCATTTGAGCAAACACTACTTTTGATTGAAGCCTACGTAACACAACTGACCACTCAGGTAGGTAGAGTCTGAAGAATGTAAAACAAATATAAACACTTGCTAATCTCCAATTGCTAAAACCAACAGGAATAAACTCAAGATATTCAAGAGGGGAAACTGTAAAACTAATTTTTTATCAGGCTATTTCAAGAACTACATGCAAAATGATTGCATTTACTATGCAGTTCATACATGATGCTAACAGCACCACAAATATTTTGCAGCACTCCACGTAACTTGACTATTCGTTAGAAACGCCATGTAGAGTTAAGGTAACATTCCCCTACCCTAAGACAAAAAACTGAGTTACTTCAGACAGCACAAACATCTGCATCAACTGGAAATACCAAAGGAGATGCATAAATAGCAGTTTTACTGTGACAATTTCTACTAGTCAATGAAGCAATTGCAATCCATGAAACATTACTCCCTTATTTCCTACCGTTGATACATATAGATTTATTAAATCTGGAGAAATTACTAAAATCTTGAGGAAGTCCTCATCTTGACTTATAGTTAATTTACAATTATAAGCTGATCATTTTCTAAACTGCTTGCTTTCTAAAGACTAATACACAGTCATTTCCCTGGAAATATTTGTTCTATTCAAACATGAGAAGTGGCTTATAATTTTTATGTCTTTATTTTTTCAATGAGTATATTTTTTTAAAATCAAAGAAGTTCCATAGATCATTAGACTCATCCTTGAAAAAAGTTATTGAAGATTGCAATACACTTCTACTATCATTCATGCACACTTAAAAATATTTCTAAATAAATTTTAAATAAAGCACAAGTTTTTTTCTAAACATACACAACATACACTGTCTTAAGCAATGGTATAAAGCAGGAACATAGCGATACTAAAAGCATACTTTGCTTTGAAGCAAAATGCGCAATTCAACCATCTCATCTGTATTCCGAGACCTTTTGAAGGCCTGTTCTTCTTCCATATCTTCTGCAGGACGTTTGCCTGTAGACAGGTCCATAGGGGAGAAAAAAATATATATTTAACTTTCCAAGTCATGATAAAACTGTATATCGAGTTATGCACTGTATTCCTAGTGAAGCATTCCCTCCCATTAGCCCACTGCTAACTTCTGACATCTACCCTGAGCATCTATAGCACAGAAACAGGTTTTTATTTCATCAGTCTACATATCAATAAGTGAAGATTCATTCAAATCTATAAACTACAGTTGAAATGAGAATTTTGCAAACTTTGGGAAAAAATAACACTGTTTACAACAGTGCTGCATCATCTAATTAGTATTTCTTTTACAACTGGGAAAACCTTAAAGCACAAAAGATTAAAAGTACCTTGTCCAATACTGTAATACTGGTGAAACAGTAGGAAAGCAGTATTTCAAATTGCTTTAAAAAACTGGCCTGAATCAATACTGATGTTCCAATTCTTCTTCACCAATTATGTCCAACAGTTTTTTCATTTAGCTAATATTTAGAGATATTTCACATATATATACATTCCTTCAAACTAACAACTGCAATAAATTAATACAGTAATAGATATGCCTAACAGTATCTTTATGTGATCACATTATCCATACAAGTATTGAGCATTTAGCTATCAAATATTTTCAAATCTTTACTTATAACTTTTAGTTACTTATACCATGACTAAAATACTCCCAAAGAAAAAATACATATTCATGATACAAAAACCATGTAAAGCCACATGGGACATTTAAAAATTAAAGATTAAATTAAGCATTTGATACAGTTAAAGCATTCCAAAATAGTTACAAACACCATGACTCAAAGTTTCCTTCCCCCCAAAATAAAATAGCCCTTTAAAAAACTTACCATTTGTCTCTGTGTTGGTAAAGGTCTCTTCCTGTTGTTCAGTCTCCATTACCTCTTATGTTTAAGAGTAAAGGTAAAACCTGTTGCAGAATAAAAAAGAGTTAGTACATTATTTTGTGGGGGGAAAGGCTAATTCTACATCATACTAATGGGAAAAGCAAGAAGAAATGCCTGCTTTTAGAACTTACCAGTTTTATATATACTTGCAGAGCAAAACTCAAGTGTTCTGGGCAGGATCAAAACCCTACTGCTTCAGAAGCCTATGAAAACAGCATAGATCAGGCTCTGTTTACTTACAGGTCTGATTCTTGCTACAACTGAAAATGGGGCTTTGACCTGAGATTTTGCTGCAAAGCTTTTCTTTATAAATGAAAAAACAAGGCCAAACACATCACTAAGATGAGAAATAATAATAAAGTACAAAAGCTTACAGATACACAATTACACTCTGAAATATTCCAACCTTGTTCGTTTTCAAGCATTTGCTAGTTTTAAGCAATCACATTTATTGAGAATGATTTTCAGATACTTAAAGTGAATAATTATCCAGTTCCTACTTTTAAGATGTTATATACGATATCTTGAGTTTCCTTTTTAGGAGATGCTATGTTTCGACCTGCTAATTGTTTAGTTCTAAATTGAGACTAAACAATAAGTTTTCTATCAACTTACACACATGCCTTCCATTCAATATAACAGATGAACAAAACGTTACACACAAGCCACACTTGAAAAATTCTGTTAAAAATAGCACACTATAATGTATAACCTCTGCGTACATGTATGAAGAATCTCAAGAGCAGACAAACTTTTTTGACCTTGTGAAACAGGTACCTCTTACAAGAACTATTTTTGCTAAGTCCACGTAAGAATACTTGCAAAATAAATTAGAAGTCCAGGCAGAATAATTTTGCACCTTATTAAAAAATTAATTTGTACAGATAACAGCCAGACAAATAACGCTATTTTCCCTCCTTTGGATTTTATTGCTCAACTTTTATAGCCTGAACAAACGGTTGATACACATATCCACGAATAAAAAGTGAGGAACGTTTAATTTTTTAAACCGTCCTTTTAATCATCCGTTAATTTGTAAGTTACCCCGTTTTTGCAGGCTAACAGCAAGCACTGCCGGTAGGCATGCACTCTTTTACAGTCGCTGCTGAGACACCACCTTCCCAGCACATGCTAGTATTTCCAGGCCACAAATTTGAGCTAATAGAAAAAGCACCGCCTAAAGAATAGCCAAGTCTCCAAACAGACGCTACTAGAACTCAGGGATGAGGGCAGGAAGAGAAATTTCACCAGATTCAAATGGCTAACCCTTCCAGACCCTATTTTATCTACGACCCTCCCCAGAATTCTAGAGCTGCAGGGGGAAGAAGTGTAATATACTGTTTAGGACAAGATGCTCTCGACTAGTTGCTGTGCCCTTTTGTGCAAATGGAGTTTGCAGGATTAAACTGGCTAACAACATTTTAAAAACATCTAAAGAATAAAGCAGTCACTGACATGAGTAGGGGGCTGGGAGATGCCGGTGTATCTCTACCCCGCCCCCTCCGGGCCTAAGGGCCACCCGGACTCTTCCCCTTCCGCAGCCCACGCGCCAGTCTGCTTGGGCTGACGTTCACCTTTACCCTTCGCACAGCTTCTAAAACCAGACAGCCGCCGAGCGCTCGAAATCCCAACTCACTCCCTAGGTGGGAGGGGGAAAGGCGCCGTTACATAACCCCCACAGTCTGAGACCCACCTCCGCGGTAGCGGGGACCAGCAGAAATGGCGGCCGCTGTGATAGCGCCTACCCACTGCTAGGCGGAACCGTGAGCCGAAAAACCACCACCACGCGGTCACAAGATTTCCTCCGCTCTAACCAGAGAGACACAAAGGAGGCACTCAGAGGCCCTCACCCCAGCTCAAGCAGGCCCAACAGAGTGCAACAGCCCCACCACGAGAACTCTGGCATGGTCCTTAAAAGCAGGCTCTGCTGCAGAACGCTCCCTAATCGTTTTGACATGGCTGCTTCCGGACAGGCCGCAGCAGTGTCCTCATTCGTCTTCCTCTCTCCCCACCATAATTACCAAAAAACTCACCCTCATCCACAGTTACACAAGGTAGGCGCCAGAAAGGGGCAGCAACCACCCCCTCCCCCCCCCCCCCGGCCTTAGAACGCACCCGCTACTGTGACCAGCCTCCACCACATCGCCATTCCGAGAGCGGCACCAATTGTGCCGCCGCGCTCGCACTAAGGCCATCAAAGCGCGACGGCTGCCGGCAGACACGAATCATCCTTTTCACCTTTAACTTAGGGCAGATGGGGCCCTTTGGGTCCGCAGGTTGCAAAAACTACTCCACATTAGTTAAGGAGTCATCACACCCAGCCCCCTCCTTCTCCACGCAGCAGTCCCCAGACCTACCCAATTCCGCCACCCCGCGCTGTCCCTGCAAGAATCCAAGAAAATCCTGGGGCCCAGTGGCGACAGGCCTCCCATATTTTTGTGTCACACAACAGGGTCGGGAGAGGTGCGATCAACAGCTTATTTTCCTTCAACCCGGCTTAACCCATCCCCCCCTACCCCACCCCCAGTGCAAGCAACACCCCCTCCAAACCGTGCTTACCTGCACCCACCACGTACGGGAGAGAAAGGTGAACAGCTCCTACTACCAACACACACATCCACCAGCACCGCCAGATGACTGGCCCAACCACCTTCTCTCCTCCCCCCGTGGGGGACCCACTGCGGCCCCGTTGGGTAAGGCAGCTGCCCATCAGGGCAGGGATGGTCTCTAGTTCGCCCCGCCCTCCGTGTAGAGCACGGCGAGACAGGCCTGAGTATCACGAGGAGGAGTACTATCCATGCTGTACCCGCCGCAGTGTGCCTAGGTTGTTTGTTTGTTTTACCTGCCTGATGGGGGCCACGAGAGGAGCGGTAGGAACAGTAGAGACAATAAAAGGCAGTAAAGGAGAGCGACCTCAGAGGGTTTTTTTGAAAAAAATGGCGTCTGCGAGAACTCCGTCTTGTGCTTGTTCTCTAGTTCTGGAGGAGGCGGAGCAGTGTTCTTACGATGCTTAAAGCCGTGCGTGGCGCCACGCCTCCTATTGGCTGTTGAGTTGCGCGGTATTTTTGGGAGTTGCGTACAGAGACCAGGTGCATTCCCGTCTTTCTTTTCATCTACAACTCAGGTGATGGGAAGTAGGCTGTCCTGTTGGTTCTGCTCGCCCGCTCGTTCGGCACCCCCACTGCCTCAGATAAATGTGTGGGGTGGCTCGGCTGAGGGTAGGGTGGGGGAAAAGGAGCTTGGGCTCTGGTCAGCCTGTTTGAGGAGTAGGGAGGCGTGTGTCGTCCTTAATGTGACTGGTGGGGCGGGCCATCTCCTCTTAGCAGCCACTGCTGTCCACTACAGCTCGTCGGTGTCCTCAGGGACGTGGGGTGACAGCTGGCCTTACCACCCCTGGGGGTCTTGGCACAGGGTAGCAGCTCCAAGCGGATGACAGGCTGTCTAAGGACTGCATGGACGACATGAGAAACTTATCGAAAATGGTGTGACATGCTAGGGATTAGACCCGTTGATGAGTAAACAAATGGGTTATTTGCTGTAAGTAACTACTGTTTTTTCCAAGTGGTAGAGTTTTGGGGCGAGCTTAAAGGCAGGGTATGTTTTTCTTAGCTGCAGGTTATGTCAGAAGACAAAAACTGTGGTTTTTTACTCTTATTATAGTATTTTTTCTTTGAAATTCTGTAGGGAGGTTGAGTTCCTTGGTCATTCCTCTTTAGGGGATAAATAGGTTCCAAGTGCAGTTATACAATTTAAACATGCATAGATGTGTTCAAAACTATCAAGAAGCTAGAGGTTATTAATCACTGATGTTCTTGAGACAATGACCACCAAAATTTGGTCTGTCTCTAGATAACACTGATAGATCAGGCTAGCCTTCTGTTGTCAGTTCCAAAGCTTTAATGTGATTAAAGTGTAAAAATCACCTCTGATACAAATGCAGACCCCAACTTGTTTATACTGTAAATGAGGCTTCTCACTTGTGTTCTTCACAGTGCTAATGAGATGGGAGAATAATTTCCAATTCTCAAAGTTAAATGTTTTAACTCTTAATAGAAACCTCACAAGTAGCAATGAGTCCAGGAGTATAAAAAAAAAAAATTCTGATGGTTCAGTTGATCTCAAAGTAGATTTTGCTGATGATGTTCTAACAAGTTTGATTGGATTTTCACTGCCTGAAATGATTATGTTGAAAAAGATACCATTTCACATCCAAAGCTTAAGCATGGTTTACAGAAATGTCAAGGATGACTGATAGGTCTGTGATGACTATAGAGTTGAATCCTTTTTCAGTCTAAAGACACTATTAATTCTACAGGATGCAGATGCAAGGCATCTAGAACAATTGAAGAATTGTTTGAATAAATAACATCTGCAAACTTTTAGATTATGCATTGGGAAATATTTAAGGCAAAATTTTCCCTGAAAGACTATTGAAATTTAAATTTTAAACTTAAGTGGTATGCCTTTTTTCTCTCAATCATTAGTGGAAAAGTGAGAGATGTCTTAGCAGGTAGGAATTTATGAGTTTGTTTCTTATGGTGATAATATTGAAACAAACTTTTAAATTTTTTTGTCTTGATTTTAAAATATTCATGTATCACTCTTATTCTGCAAAATCCTCTGTTCTTGACTGGTGATCTGGGTTAAGAGACTGTCAGGAAACAATAAAGAACAAATCAGGTAATTCTTACACTTTTTTCAAAGATGATTATTTACCTGATTTTAAAAGGTAGCTATAGGACATGACTAGCCTTATCTTAAAGTGGTTGAGTACATTTAAACAATCATTGTTTAGGTGCAGTCACTTAAAATAATGCCAAGAACCTAAAGTGTAGAGAAATTAAAGATTATTTCCTAAATATTCATGTGAGAGAAAAAGTGTATATATAAATGGAATTAAAAGCTATGTACTTATTTAAAAAAAACAAAGCCAACCCCTCCAACTGTTTCTAATATCTCTTACTATCAGAAAAGAATGGTTGGATCATACAGGGGATCTATTTTTTGGCATGTTAAGTATTATTAATAATTTTGAACCCGCAGCCATCCTTATTCATTAGCTCTTCATGTTTTTTAGTCTAACCTTTTCACAATGTAGTCAAATAGTTACTGTGTTCCAAAGATGATGTACATGTATACTTACATTTGCCTTAATTTTGAAATTTTTTATTTCTCCTTTTAGATTGTATTTTAAAAAAACAAGCTGAACAAGGCATAAATGAAAACATTTTTGTGGAAGCCCTTTAGTCACTTTCAAAGGATACACCTTACTGTGTATAGAGTATCAGAAATAGTTTGCTTGGGTTTTGTTCTTTCTTTTCCTTGTTTTTTTTTTGCAGAGAATGTAAAATTGGTAGTTATGAGTTGGTTTGGGGTTTTTTTGTTGTTTTTTTTTTTATTGGACTGTATATTCTTTGGAAGCCTTTTCATCATCCAAATAATAGATGTTAAAGCATGGGAAAAATAGAGGGAAGTAGAAGAGGGGAAATCTTTGTAAAGCATGAGCCTTTAAAGGCTTTATTCCATACAAGTAATAAATATATGAATTCCTTGGTTTTTTACCTTCTCCTCCCTTTTATTTCTCAAAAGAAAACCTGAGCAAGCCATGACTGTACAAGGCATCTTTGGGTTATTTTCTGAGAGGCTGTATTGGGTCTGGTTGAGATGGAGTTAACTTTCCTCATGGTGCTGTGCTTTCTATTTGTAGCTAGAATGGGTATCCATGACTCAGGGATGTTTTAGCTACTGCAAGGCTCTCTCCAACCTTGCCCTGCCCCCAAAGGCTGATAGGCTGGGGAAGGGATTGGGAGGGGACAGAGCCAGGCCAGCTGACCCAAAGTGACCAAAGGGATCTTCCATACCAGATGATGTAATGACCAGCATTAAAAGTGAAAAAGAAGGGAGGGGGGCATTCTTTATTAAAGTGTTTGTCTTCTGAAGGAACTGCTATGCATAGTAAAACCCTACTTCCAAGGAAGTGGCTGGACATCACCTGCTCATGGGTGTTGGGGTCAGAGATGCAAGATATATACCTTTATCTGTGATGCCTAACTCTGACACCCAAGAAAGCACTGAATTTCATATAGCACCATGGAGACAACTGTTAGAGTTAAGTAGAAAAACTGAAAATGTAAGTGTGTAAATTAGACAGTTTTCTTAAGTCACTGGGTAAAAAAGTTAAAGTTTGTAGTTTAAACTAGTTTAGAGAACAGAAGACAAGATGGAGGATTTAGGGCGTTGTCTCTTGTCCTTCTTCTTTCTTCTTCATCTTCTTCTAGAGGTTTTTGGGTAGTAGTAGGTGATTGGATAGAATATGCTGCAGTGCAGCACACAGGTGTTGGGTCATTGGGTCATTAAGAAAAAATAATTTACTTGGCATCTGTTAATTGGGTAAATGGACATATAAAAGACCTTGAAGATCTTTGTTAGCCATTTTGCACCTTTCTGTCTTGGTGCACATAGCTCCTTGTACCCTGTATGCATGTAATGCTGATAAAAGAAGAATAAACAACCAAGTCTGAACAACAGAAAACTGCCTCTCTCTCATCAATTTCAGTTCAAGGGGAGAAAGAACCCAACCGCGAGTGTCCAATAGAGACAAAGTGGCACCAAAACGTGTGGCACCTTGAACTGAAGGCCCCTTTGAAAAAAAAGAAGACAGCGGAAAGCTGGGAAAACTCCCTGGAAGGGAGAAAAAGAAGATCTCGGTAATCCCGGTGCTGGTGAAAGCGGACAAGCCAAGCCAGACGTCTGTGAGCTGTGGAACGGATCACGGATAGCGGAGCTGAGAGAAAGCTGACCCTGAGGTCAGGTAAGCCGTCAAAAGGGAGCAAAAATATGGGAAATAGTATGTCCAAACCTGAGAGGGAGGTTTTGGCTATCTTGGAAACTATGGTAAAGGAGCACCCGATCTCTGTATCCACGGATGAGCTTAAAAGCCTTCTATCCTGGATACGGGCAGAATTCCCTAACGTGGATCCACAGAAAATTTTTACCCCAAGCCTGTGGGAGAAGATAAACATGAGAATATATGAAAAGGCCACTCGTAGAGACCAGGCAGCGACTAAACTTCTGCCGGCTTCTAGAGTGATTTATGACGTCATCGTCAGTAAATGGGACCCTGAAACCCAGGCAAGAGACACTATGGATCCAGACACAGGAAGGGAGACCCTGGTGGATATGCCGGAAAAGGCTGGGTCTGCCTCTGCCCTCTGTAGTTCCATAGGGATCGGGACACCTTTGGCTCACAAGACAACACCCAAAGTGTTGGAAATCCTTTCAAAGGAGGAAATTACAGCAGTAAAAGCCACACAAGATACGATGTCTTTTACGAACACTGCAGAAGCAGGAGACGGGGAAGAAATAGAGAATATGGGTTCAGATAAAGAACAGACGGGCTTGTCTCAGTCAGCTGCGGAATTCTTGGAATTCTCGCAGTCTGCTGAGGCTGTGCGGGCCTCCCTGAATGCTTTCTTACCAAAGGGAATGTCTAAGCCTGCTGAAAACCCAGAGAGACAGTCGTTCGGAGACGAGGGGGCGATTCTAAAATGCGGGCAGAATCTGCAAAAAGGGGGTTCCGACGGCTCGGAGCTTTTGCAGGAGTGTCTGGGTTCTCTTGGAGCTGTTCCAGCGCTCGGTATGCTGTTGCAGGCAAAAGAGGGACGGGAAACTTTCTCAGCCGCTTCCGCTTCGGCGGCCGAGTTCTTTTCCGGCCCTTGGGGGTGGAGTGGATAAAGGAGTGGACAGCCCTGTCCCCCCTCCTGAGAAAGCACGGGATGGTTCAGTCCGACCCACAGTGGCTCGGGGACCCACACAGGCACGGCGGCCCCTGCGCCCCGCCTACCAGGGGTGTGCTTTGAGCCACAGCTGTCAGTCAAAGTGACGTCAGCAGTGACACAAGCACAGCCGGAGCTCTATATCCCGCCCGCGTCACCGCCCCCAAGCCAGCCCTCATCAGGGGCGCTCCCTGCAGCCTCCGCAGCGCCTCTGCACCGCCCACTGACGGCAGTGGCACCGCCCAGCTCGTCAGAGGGAGGCGTGGCCCCGTCCCTCTGTGGCCAGCCCGGCGCGGGGGGGCAGGCATGCGCACAAACGGAGCCGCGGCGCACGCCGACCGCTGCAGCCTTGTCACCATGGCAACTGATGCTAAAGGAAGCAGCAGTAGCAGCTGAACTGCAATATCGACAGGCAGCAGCAGTAGTTTTAAAGTTGAATTCGCTTTGCAATACAGTTGTAGCAGAGCAACAACAGCTTGAAAAAACAACAGCTTTACCACAGCAGATGGCTTCGCCGAATACCATACAAAGCCAAAAGGCTTTTGACTACAGCTGTGCTAATGCATAGTTCTTTCAGTCTACAAATCCTCCCACAGACATGGACCCGGGGTTACGGGATACATCAATACAAAGTCCAGCATCTCTGGAATGGTTTCAACAAAATAGCCAAACGGCAGAAATCAAGGAACAAGAAAGAAAAAGATCACAAATAGATAATTTGAGCTTCTCATTTAAAGGTACAAATGCTGAAGATATTAAAGAAGTCTCAGCTGGTCAAGGTGTTCCTATGAAGACACCTTTGTCTTCTCAAGTCACAGCATCTGGTACAGCTGCTCAAAGCGCCTGGTTTAGCCCTTCATCCATAAAGCAGCCAGCCAACTCCTCATCTCTTTCAGCTCCAATGCCTACATTTCCAAAAGAACTCTTTTGGAATTTTTTTCTTCAGTCGAAGGCTTGTTTGAGGGACTTTCTTATAGCTTCAAATAGTAACCCAACCTTTGCAAATAATGCCTATGCACCTCTGCCAACACCACTTCATGATCAACAAGAAGTTCAGCCTCCTATTGGAGCACCACCTGTGGTGAATTCTTATACTACACCCCTAACATCATTTAATACAAGACAGCAAGTGACTGCTTCCTTACCCTATAGAGAAGAGGGAAATCCGCTCAATGAGATAAATTACAGTTTCCAGACCAAGAGAAGATGCAACAAAAGCATCGGTATCTTGCTTTTCAAGGCATACAACAAGACATGAACCCCTTTCAACGAAATAGGCAGACATTAAAAAAGAAATATTCAAAGAAAGGAGTTTTGACATGGCTAAAACAGAAGTCATGGCACTGCCAGTGAGATATGGCAGGCAAAATGCAAATCCCAGATGGGAACCTTTGGCTCATGATGTCATTAAAGACTTGATGCAAGCTATAAAAGACAATGGATTAAATTCCTCATACTTCAAGCAATTGTTGAGAGGCATATTTAACAATTATGACTTGGTGCCTTATGACTGTAAATATATTGCTTCTACAATCCTAACAGATTCACAGTACATACTATGGGATGTAAAATGGCGCAGAGCTCTCATGCAATTGTGAAGTACTTATGCTGGGGCCCCAAATGCAGCCCTCACAATGGCACATCTAGCAGGGGATGATCCTCATGATGAACCTGAAGATCAGGCTGCAGATCTGCCTCAGCAAGTGATTGCAGATATTAAAGAAGCGGCACGAAAGGCAATTCTACAGATTCAGTCAGTTGGAACTACAGATGGCATTTATACAGAACTGAGACAAGGTGATTCTGAGCCTTACACCTCATTTGTTGATCGCCTCACGGAAGCAGTGGAGAGTCAATGCAGTGATGAGGCTGCAAACCCACTCCTCATCTGAAGTCTCACTTTTGCAAACGCCAATAAAGAGTGCAAGCGCATCATCAGTGCCTTGCTGGGCCCAGAACCAACTCTACCTCAGATGGTGGAAGCTTGCAGCAAAGTAGGCACACCTCAGCACATCGCAGTGATTCATGCAGATATCTTGGGAGAAAAATGTGAAAAACTCCTTGAGGCACATGATGAGAGATTCACAAAAACTCTTGCAGCGCTCAACATAACTTCTCAGCAAAGCAATTCTTCAGAGGTCATGGCCACAGAATTGTCTAAGAAGCCATGTTTTAAATGTTGGAAACATGGGCACACCAGAAAAACTTGTCCAGAGACTTTAGGAAATGTGAAAACACCAGGTCTTTGCCCAAGATGTAGAAGAGGAAAGCATTATGCAAGTCAATATTATTTCAAGACGAATGTGGATGGAAAACCTCTACCCCTTCTGGGAAATGGGCAGAAGAGCACGGAATGCCAACGCGCTACGCCGCAAGTGATGGTGGTAACTCAGCAGCCCCAAATCCCTCAAGGAACACTGTGCAGGGAATCTCAATCAGATTCCATCCACAGGACCATCTGCAACTTCCCAAGTGATCCAGAGCTGCTGCCACCAGGGGCACAATGTGAATTGTCAGCTTCCAAGTTAATTTACTTCATGAATGAAAGTCATGCAGTGATTCCCACGGGAGTCACTGAGATGTCATGGAAGAGGCAAGAGTTTTTGATTATAGGCAAGGACAGAAGCAGTACTTTAGGACTCATTGTCTATCCATCAGTCATCTCAGCAAATCATAACGAAGAGCTGACTGTTTTAGCTCAACCCTTGCACCCTCTGCTGATCGTTCTGAAGAATACTCCTATAGCCAAAGCCATTGCCTTGCCATCGAATGCGATACAGCAAACTACCCCAGTAGCCAGTGTACAAACTCTATCTAGCAATGAAGACACAGATGTCCATGTTTTCTGGATAAAGAAAATAGGTCGTGATCGACCTCAACTCACCTGTGATTTTACACATGGTAACACGACAATCACAATTACAGGCATGTTAGACACAGGTGCGGATGTCACAGTGATCTCTCATGTCCTTTGGCCCAAAGAACAGAGCATGGTGGTACCTTTGAACTCTCTTTCAGGAATTGGAGGAAGTACATTATGTATGCAGAATGAACATGCAATTGTAGTTTCAGGGCCCGAAAAGAAGACCTCAATCATTCATCCATTTGTTGTACACAAACCCATCACGGTTTGGGGAAGAGACATTCTGTCACAATGGGGTACAAAAATAGAAGTGGATTTTTGATGGGGGTCACTGCAGCACTCAACACCTTGAGATTGACTTGGAAAACAGACACACCCATCTGGGTGGATCAGTGGCCCCCGACACAAAAGAAGTTGAGTGCTCTCAAAATATTGGTAAAGGAACAGTTGCAGAAAAATCACATCAAGCCAACAAATAGTCCCTGGAATTCTCCAGTGTTTGTCATCCACAAGAAAACATCCAATTCATAGGGATTACTTCATGATCTCAGGAAGATTAATGATGTCATTGAAGAGATGGGACCACTCCAGCTTGGATTGCCCAACCTCTCAATGATCCCAAGAGATTGGCCGCTTGTGATTATTGATCTAAAAGATTGCTTCTTCAATATTTCGCTTCATCCAAAAGATGCTCTACGATTTGCATTCTCTGTCCCAAGTATCAGCAAACAAGAGCCTTTACAAAGATACCATTGGACAGTCCTTCCTCAAGGACTGAAAAATTCACCAACAATTTGCCAATGGCATGTGGCACGAGCCTTGTCTCTGGCCTGAAAGAAACATCAACAGACGATGATCATCCACTATATGGATTATCTACTTATTGCAGCATCAACACAGAAAGAGATGCAAGAAGCTTGTGACAGTGTGATTGCAGAAGTTCATAATGCAGGATTGGAAATTTCCACATCGAGAATTCAACAAACCTCACCATGGAAATACCTGGGATGGTTGATCACAGAGGAGATGATTAAACTGCAAAAAATACTAGTGAGGACACGGGTCCACAACCTGCAAGACTTGCAAAGACTCTTGGGAGAGATCAATTTGATAAGGCCAGTTTTAGGAATCACTAATGATAAGCTTGCACTGCTTTTTTGATCTACTAAGAGGAGAAAGTAGCATTAAATCTCCTAGAACTCTTACACCTGAAGCTCAAAGGGCCCTTGAAAAGGTCACAGAAGCCCTTCAGCAGAGACAGGCACATCGTTGTGCAATATTGCAACCATTTTTTCTTGCAGTATTAGGAGAGAATGTGCAATTGTATGGTCTCATGTGTCAATGGGACGAGTCAAAGAAAGATTCATTATTAATAATTGAATGGGTTTTTTTGCCTTACAGGTCTCCAAAGACTGTCTTCACAACACTAGAGATGTTAGTGCAGATCATAATCAGGGAAAGAACAAGGTTGTTAACAATGACAGGCAAGGATTTTGTCATCATTTATCTGCCTTTGAAGAGGGAGCATTTTATGGATGCTAACTCTGATGCAGGGAGCACGGTGCCTGTGGAAATTACAGGCCACATAGCTTTCTCAGTCTTGCCTGGGAAAGTGGCCTGGGAATTCATAAGGAGGAATTAAAACAATCCTCAGAGATAGAAAACAGCCTTGCAGGTGCTGTTTGTCTGTTCCTTGTTTTTTTGCAAGAGAAGGTCGAGGGGTGGTGTACCCCACTGACCAATGATGGTGATGTGTTAGTTTACTAACCAATGAGTTTTTCTTTTCTGTATTTTCACATATCAGTCTATAAAAAAGAGCTGAGGTAATAAACCGGGGAGAAACTTCTCCAGTTCTGACTCCACGAGAGAGTCTGTGTCATTCTTCTCTCTGTTCCCAATAGAGTGACAGCATTTTGATTGGGCAATGCAAAAATCAGAGTAATTGCAAATTGCATTGTTAGACTATTCAGGAACCTGTTCAATTCACTACCCAAGGCATAAGTTATTGCAATCAAAATTGAGCTTCAAAGAGAAGCCAAAACTAAGTGAAGTGCCATTGGATGCAATAACCTTGTTCACTGATGGTTCAGGAAAAACACATAAGTCAGTGATCACATGGCGGAACCCAAAAACACAAACATGGGATTCAGATATTCAAATAGTAAAGGGTTCCACTCAAATTGTAGAATTAGCAGCGGTGGTCAGAGCATTTCAACAGTTTCAAGAGCCCTTTAATTTAATAACTGACTCAGCTTACGTAGCTAATATAGTCAGGAGAATTGAAGGGTCACTATTAAAGAAAGTTGACAACGACGATTTATATCATTATCTCCTGTGTATGCAACAGGCCATAGAGCATAGAAAAGACAAATACTTTATTTCGCATATCAGAGCACACACTTCACTCCCAGGATTCTTGACAGAAGGAAATGCAAATGCAGATAAATTAACAATGACTATTGCAAACACTTTGCCAAATATTTTTGAACAAGCAAAGCTGAGTCATGCATTTTTTCACCAAAATGCACAAGCACTTGTAAGAATGTTTCGCATTTCTAAAGATCAGGCAAAAGCAATTATAAATGCTTGTCCTGATTGTCAGCTTGTGAAACCTCCTGTATCTACAGGTGCGGTCAATCCAAGAGGATTGCAAAGCTTGCAAATATGGCAAACAGATATTACAAAATATCTGCCTTTCAGGAAATTCAAGAATATTCATGTGTCAGTGGACACTTTTTCAGGTGCAATCTTTGCCTCCCTGAACACAGGGGAAACTGCAAAACATGCATGCCAGCATTTCTTGCAAGCATTTGCATCATTAGGTGTACCTCAAGAAATAAAAACAGATAACAGACCTGCCTACAAAGCACAAAGCCTTGCCTCATTCTTAATGAAATGGGGTGTGAGTCACACCTTTGGCATTCCTCATTCTCCTAAGGGTCAGGCCATTATAGAGAGGACACATCATACTTTAAAATCCCTTTTGGATAAACAGAAAAGGGGGGAGGCAGAGGCTACGCCTCAAATGCGTTTGAACAAAACTTTACATGTTTTGAATTTCCTAAACAATTCCTTTGCAGAGCCCTCTCCGCCAATCATTAGACACTTTTCCAACAACACTCAGGCGAAATTAAAGGAAAATCCTTTAGTGTTGATTAAAAATCCAGAAACAGGACAGATTGAAAGTCCATTTTGATTAATAACCTGGGGCAAAGTGTATGCTTGTGTCTCTACAGGTTCAGGGCAGAAGTAGCTTCCAGCAAAGAACGTGAAACCGTATTGGCTGCAGAAACAAGCGGACGACCACAAGAGCAGAGAAGCGAGCACACAAATGTGAACTGCATCAAGACTGCAGTTAACAGTTGTTATAAATGCAAAGGCAAATTTGGGTTAAATAAAAGAATAATTTATTATAAAACAATTTTTATAAAAAAATAAACAATGAGGAAAAACCACAATAAAACAAACAGCGCAGCGCTGGGTGGACAGGGGTCTATACCCAAAGGTATAGGTGTTCCCAAATCCACGAAGGAGGGTAGACTGTCCGGGGTTTTTATAGGGATTTTGTGCCTTGAGGCCAAATTCCAGGCAGGCACCATTCACCAAGGGTCCTTGATTGTTGGATGAATTGATTTCCTGGCGTTGGAGAATAGAGTCAAATAGACATCCGGACAGAGTCTCCTCATATGTAAAGAAGTTCTGGGTGTTCCTTGATTTCATTTTGGTTCAGGCCATCTGGATGGGATGGTTGGATCCGGGTTGGAGCTGATGGATATCTCGGCTGGACTTTTTCCCTTTGTCTGCCTGATTGCTTCCCCCAACGGTGGCCTGCAAGGCGGGGTGTTCAGGTCCGGTGATGAGTATCTCGTCGGAGCCTTTCCCTGTCAGCCTGATGGTTCATGTCCTGTCCATTCTTTTCCGTTGATGGGCGCCGAGCCTGTCCCTGTCAGCCTGATGGTCCATGTCCTGTCCATTCTTTTCCGTTGATGGGCGCCGGCTAGGGTCGTTATCTCTTGAGTGAGAATTCGCGACTAGATCTGGGAAGGACTTGTGGGCCACACTGTACTTTATATTTTATATTATTATTGCTACAAATATATTTATTTAGATTTCTACGAATTTTTACAAGTTCATTTATCACAGTCCCCCGCCTAATAATCCATTACATTAAAAATTCGTGTTATTTTATCCAATTCTGCGGGGGAAGGACTATAATTTTCACTCACATTCATTTTCTTCCCAGTCCGTTAACGAATTCTCACCATATGCTTGTGCCAGGTTATGTTTATTTTCAAAATTCTTTAAGGCCTTCATCGCGTTTTTGTTTTCCTTTTCCTCCTCTAATTTCATTAGTTTAGAGAGGGAAGTAGGTTTCCCTTGTGCCTTCTCAGGATCGATTGGAAGGGTGGCAATCTGCATTCCTTGCACAACAGAGTGAATTAGTCTGATGAAGCAAGGAATTAAGCAGGGAAGGAAAATGATTCCGGCAATTGAACAAGTTATGAAAAATACTAGCTTCTTCCACCAAGCCCCTTGCCTGAATATCTGGTCCCACCAGGAGGCTTGTAGGATTGAATTCCATTTTTGGACTGGCACATGCACTACTTTCTTTATTTCAGCAGCCAATCCTTTTATTGTTTCTCCGTAATCGTCTATTTCCATACAACACTCGGATTCGTTGTATCTGCCACACACTCCTCCCTCCTCGGCTAGCAGATAATCGAGAGCTAGTCTGTTTTGATACACAAAAGCTCTCATTTGTGAATGTTGTTTGGCTAGGAGTTCTAGGGCTTCTGAAGTGTGGTTGGAAACCATCTCTACCACCGCTTGCAACCTGATAAGTCTGTTGAGGAGATAAATGGGGGTTCTGTAACCCCAGCTGCCATCATTTGCCCAAGTAGCGGGCCCGTAATATTGAATGATTCTTTCGGCAGGCCATTCTTCCTCGTTCCACTTCTGGTTGCCTCCCGCTATTGGTAGTTCCCGTTTTAATTCCCTCCTCTGTCTGTTTAATGTCTCAAAGAGAGGGGCTCCCAATGATTTACTCTCTGTTTTAGGTAGAGTAAAGAAAAAGGGCCGAATTATTCCAAGTGTGCAGGATCCTTTCCACTTTCTAGGTAGCTCGCTGTATGCCTTTTTTCCACATATCCAATATATGCCATCAGGAGCTTCCCAACCCTTGTTCAACTTTGCCGGATCATCCCAATATTCTTTCAGGCCTATTAGCTCATGGAAGGGATTGGCCCCAGAGTTTTTGTACCAGCAAAGTCCAATTATTTCCATCCATTCACAGTTATTTCCCCGGGAGCGACTCCAATAGCCCGCGGGTGGTTCAGGTTGCCAGGTTTTTGTTTTGCTGTCCGAATTCACCGTGAGTGTGCTTACACACGGGGTATAGCCTACTAAATCAGTGAATTCTTTTCCTTCTCTGCTAATGCAGACGGTACCGATTATTCTTTGGTCTATAACCCATCCCTCTGGTCTTTGTTTTGTTTTTGATATTTTAGAGCCTTCCCATTTTAGAAGTTGCTCTGGGGTTAGTCCCTCTCCCTTCCAAGGCCACCTTTCAGCCGATTTTAAACCGCCACAGATCCAACAGTTAGATAGACCTAATTCTGTGGCTATTTCTTGCATTAGATCTATGAAAAGGTTCTGGTTGGGGGCTGGCAATCCCCAATTGCTGTATTGTCTCTCTAATTGCTCATAGTGCTCACTAAGAGAGTTAAGCCTCTCTTGTTCTAGCCTCTTTTTCCGAGCTTCCACTTCTCGCCTCTTTAACTCTAGGGTTAGTTGTTTTATTTTGTTTTCAGGGTCCATCCCTTCCTCATCCCTGGAGAAGCAGAACACTTGGTCGAATTGCAAACATACTCGGTCATCACCACTTTTTAACAAATCAAGAATTATCGGTTCATTATTAAAAAAAGCTTTCTCTTCATGTTTTAAATTTCTACCTTCCCAATACACTTTCCCTCCCATGGTACACATTTTTAAGTTTGCTTTATTGTAACATAAAGGGTTAACCTTATAATATGCCAAAAAGGTGGATTGTCTTTTTCCTCCTATCCAGACAGTTTTGTTACATTGGCTGCAGATTGGAATTGGAGGGAGCATTCCCACTTCTCTCCTATACCTGAAATGGGAAGCTTCAGTTTTTCTTTTCATAGGAGTTTTAGACTGCCCGTCCTTAAGACTTGCCTTTGAGTGATAACACCAGACCTCCCCCTGTAGTTCACAGAGATTATACTGAGTGCCGTTGGATAAACAAAACCCCTTTTGTTGTTCTGGAGGACAGTCAATTATTCGTCCGGCATCTGTGGCAGTCTGGCACCGCTCACACTTCCCTAGGGGATGATCCCCCAGAGGCACCTCGGGGCTCATTCCCTTGGTCAAGCACATGGCTAGATTCAGGACTATCAGGATTCCCCACCGGTGTATCCCTCTGCCTTGCCCTTCGCCCATATAAAAATATACGGCGGGGATTACCATCTTCCCGGCAGCAAGGATATTCTTCAGGGGCCCTTGTAGTCCTTATGGCGTACCTTCTTTTGAAAGCAGCCCACCAAGACGACTTAATCGTGTCTGTCCTGCACGGTACTTTTACTGTCTTTCGGCACTCGATTTCCAAAGCTTCTGCCTTGGAGTCTAGCTTCCCCCTTATCCCTTTTTGAAAAAGTAGGAACCACTCAGGAGAGTCGAGTTCTAACAACCCCGCCCTGGTGGCAAGTATTAAGAGACGGCTAGTCAAATCCTGTTCCTTTTCTAGACACTTTGTACACAATCCCTTAGGTTTGTACCCTCCCCAACAGTGGGTTACCCAAATCTGGTTACAATAGGCGCACTTAAAATGTATAAACGGAAAACAATCACACTCAGGGTTGATACAACTTATCTGGTCGTCACTGGTCATTTGTGGTGACGCTGAAGTCTAATTTTTAGTTCTCCCGGAGGGGTGGTGACTTTCCACTTGGAGGTGTCGTATTCCTTTACTTTTTTTACTCGAGATGAGTGCGTCCAACCTCTTTCTGCGGTCCGGACAGCTGTGTCTGTGGTCAGGAGAACCAGGAAAGGTCCTTCCCAATGGGGGGTGAGGGGAAGCTCCTTCCACGCTTTGACGAGGACTTTATCCCCAGGCTGTATCTGGTGTATTGCGAATCCCAGAGTGGCGCTTTGGGGGATCAGTCCTCGTTTTCGCAGTTCCTGTAAATTTTTGTTGATAGCAATGAGATATGGTTGTATTTGCACATCCTCCACTTGAGGGTGTCCTACTGGCATTCCATGTTTGTATGGCATCCCGTACAACATTTCAAAAGGGGACAGACCCGTTTCAGAATGGGGCATTGTTCTAATATTTAGTAAAGCAAGGGGGAGACACTTAATCCATGACATTTTCGTCTCTATCATGAGTTTAGACAATTGGGATTTAAGTGTCTGGTTCATTCTTTCCACCTGCCCGGAACTCTGAGGATGCCAGGGAGTGTGGTATTGCCACCTAATACCCAGAGCTTCTGAAATTTGTTTTATAATTTTTGAAGTGAAATGAGTTCCTTGATCCGAATCAATACAGTCCACTATCCCATACCTAGGGATGATTTCTTCCAATAAAATTTTTGATACTGTTTGGGCCGTAGCCCTTGCCCTGGGAAAGGCTTCTACCCAGTGCGTTAGTTTGTCAACTATTACTAATAAGAATTTATATCTACCGATTTTTGGTAATTCAGTGAAGTCCACCTGGATCCTCTCAAATGGTCTGTATGAGAGAGGCCGCCCTCCCCAAACAGTTTGTTTGGAGTTGGATTTATTCACTTTTTGGCAAACCACACACCCCTGTACCTCTTGTTTGGCAATTTCAAAAATCCCCTTGCATCCGAAAAATTTCAGGAACTGATCAGCCAGCGCCTGAGTTCCCCAATGGGTCTGTTTGTGTAGTCTTTGTAATACTCTCCTTGCCACTCCCCTCGGGATCAGTTCCCTCCCATCAGGTAACCACCATTTTCCTTGTTTCATGACTCCCCCTATTTTCTTGAATTCTTCAATCTCTTTCTCTGAAGGGAGCATGGGGATTTCAGGCGATTCCTCCGGAGTCACCTCGGGAATACTTACGGTAAGCAGAGCTGCTCATTTTGCCTCTTTATCGGCTAGGTTGTTACCTCGGGTTTGAAACTGCAACCCTGTCTGGTGTCCTTTTACATGGACAACTGATATTTCTCTCGGCTCCCGGACTGCCTCTAGAATCTGTCGGATTATTTCCCCATGAATTAGGTCTTTTCCTTTGGTATTTATCAGACCCCTCTCTTCCCAAATTTTTCCAAAAGTGTGTACTACACCGAAAGCATACCGTGAATCTGTGTATATGGTCCCTCTCTTTCCTTTCAACCTCCGGAGGGCTCTTAGGAGAGCATAGAGCTCGCAAGCTTGTGCAGACCAACTTGCTTTCAAAGGACCAGATTCTACAACTTCCCCAGATGCACCATTTATTATCGCATATCCCGATTTTCTTTTTCCCTCAATAATTTTCGAGGATCCATCTACAAACCACTTCTCTCCCCCTTCTAACTCCTGATCCTCTAAGTCCGGTCTTATTCTGGTCTGCAGCTCCACGATCTCAGAACAGTTATGCACTAACTTCTCTAGAGGTTCACCGAATAAAAACTGAGCAGGATTTTGTGCAGAAGTAGTTTTCAATTCTAAACCGGGTGAGCTGATTAAGATGGCTTCATATTTCAGGAGCCTGGAATCAGTCAGCCACTTCTCTGCTTTTTGTTGCAATATGTTTCTCACATCGTGGGGAGTGTAAACTACCAGGGGAGCCCCAAAAGTTATTTTCTTCGCTTCTCCCACTAACAGAGCCACTGCTACAATTGCTTGTAAACACGTAGGCCAACCCCGACTGACTGGATCTAAGATCTTTGAAAGAAACCCTATAGGCTTCTTTTTGTCTGACCATTCCTGAGTCAGGACTCCCTGTGCTGTTTGTCCACTCACATCCACAAACAACTGGAATTCTTTATTCGTATCTGGTAGAGTTAGTACCGGGGCAGTCATAAGAACAGTTTTTAATTTCTGAAAATTAGACTCATCCTGTTCAGTCCACTTCAGCCTGTCAGTGTTTAATCTTTCATATAAAAACTTCACCTTTTCACTGAAACCCTCAATCCACTGCCTGCAGTATCCCAAGAGCCCTAGAATTTGTCTAATTTGCCTTTTTGTTTTTGGTGCAGGCAATGCAAGGATGCCTGCTACCCTCTCCGGGTCCAATTTTTTTTTCCCTTGAGATATCCAATGTCCGAGATATTTTATTTCAGGCTCTGTGAATTGCAGCTTGGATTTTGATACTTTCAAACCTTTCCTTCCTAGAAAGTTTAACAAGGCAATCGTGCTTTTCCTCACGCTCTCTTCAGTCGGTCCAGCTATTAGCAAGTCATCTACATATTGCAAAAGCTTTGTCTTGTCCTCAAGAGCAAATTGGGTTAACATTTGTTCTAAAGCTTGTCCGAAAAGGTTCGGAGACTCCACAAACCCCTGGGGGAGGACCATCCACCTTAGCTGTTGCTTACGGTTTGTATCTGGGTCCTCCCACTGAAATGCAAAATAATCTCTACTCCTTTCATCCAGAGGGCAAGTCCAAAAAGCGTCTTTCAAATCAATCACACTATACCACACATCTTCTGGTGTGAGCCTATTTAGTAAAGTATAGGGGTTGGCCACCACCGGGAATCTAGTCCGGGTCCTAGCGTTTACCGCTCGTAGGTCCTGGACCAATCGGAAGCTGCCATCCGTCTTTTTTACAGCCAGGATGGGGGTGTTGTGTTGAGACATGCAAGGTTCTAAAGTTCCCCCTTTTAGGAGGTCATCAATTATTTGTTTCAACCCCCTTCTCCCTTCCATCGGGATGGGATATTGTTTAACTCTTATGGGGTCCTCAGAGTTCTCGATTTCTATTTTGATAGGTTTGATATCTAGCTTTCCTACCTCTCCTTTTGAATGCCATACTTTTTGAGCTTCCCTTAGGAGCTCCTGGAGGCTTTTATCTTGCCACCCCTCGATCTTTTCTAATTTTCTCCTAATATCTTCCCAAGATTTAGCAACGAATTGTGTTTTTAACAGAACCTCCCCCACAGGAGAGTTCGGGTCAGTCCCAGAGTAAATCTGTAAACTTCGCCGTAATCTCTCGATCCATTCAGTGGGTGGTTCCTCTTTTCCTTGACACTCTCTAAAAACTTTGCTAATATTCTGGCCCCTAGGGACCGCTTCTCTTATACCTTGTACAATCATGCTCCTTAAATCCATCATGTTCCGTCTGCCTTCCTCCGTCTGTGCATTCCAGCTCGGGCTTACGCTAGGCCATTTCTGGTTACCTGGCGTCCCCTGTGGATTGCGTCTGTCCCAGTCTCTGATACCGGCTTGTTTAATCATCTCTCTTTCCTCCTGATTAAACAATGATCTCAGGATTGCCATAAGATCGTCAAAGGTATAAATACTACTCCCTAAAAATTCATCTAACCTCTCAGCCACCCCAAAAGGGTCATCCAACAACCGCCCCATCTCTTTTTTAAATGCCCTTACATCTCCAGAGTTAAGGGGTACATTCACAAAACCGATCACTCCCGGGGCCGTCGGTACTTCCCTAAGAGGGAACAACCGGTGCCCCTCTTCACTGTCTCCCCATTCATTATCCGTCATTCTCACTCTCAAACGGGTTCTACTTGCGGGAGGGGAATTGGTGATTGTGGGTTGCCTCCCTGTTATCAATTGTGGGAATTCTGCCGCCACCCGGCTGAAGGGAGGAATCCCCTCCGTTGTATGGGAGGGTCCCGGTTGTGGCGGCTGGACCGGCAGGGACGGATAGGGTGATCCCCAGCCTTGTGCAGGAAAAACCTCCGAGGAGGTTGCTGTGGTTACGGTGTTTACAGGCGGGGAAAGGGGAAGGGCTGCCGGCATCGCTGCTGGCCCCGAGTCTCCCGCTTGAGACACACGTATCTCAGTGGGTTGGTCTCGGGGGCCCAAGGGTGCTGAAGGCACCACTTGATCTGCAGAGGAAGGTCCCGCCGGTCCACGATATGGGGGTGGTAAGTGATCGAGGGGTTCCCAGGACTCAGCTCTCGACTCACGTTTTTCTTTTTGTTTTATTGGAAATAGCCCTACTCTGACATTTACCCAGAGCTTAGCATATTCCCTCTCCTCAGGATCTGAGGGGACCTTGTTCTCCACATAGGAGAATAACTTATTACACGTCCATTTTTCAAATGTGCCTAACACTGGCCAAGTGAGGTGACTTCTCAACTCCTGTCCTCCCCAAACCTCCATACAATAATGTATTAATTTTTCCTTTGATTTCCCCTTCCTCTGGGGACAATCTTCCCAGTGTTTTAGCATCCACCCCAAGGGACTTTCCAGTGGGATGTCTGGTGATTCCTCCCCCTGATCGGAGGAATCTTTCCCTGTGCTTCTTCTTTGAAGCTTACTCTTTTTCTGCCCCATACTTCGCAAATATATATTCTTACCTTTCTTCGACTTCTCCGGGAGTCAATATCTGTTTCTGCGTTGTGTACTTACTCTAGGAATCAAAATTTGCCGATACTCACCTTTCAGCGAGCTGAGCTGAGGTCTCTTGTAATCGGTACTTTTTGATCCTCTCCTGGACCTCTACCTGGGTCCGTTAACTAAAAGGGTTTACCAATTCTCGAGCTCGACAAGACGTATCCTTCCCCTTTTAGTTCCTTGCGATCAGTTCCCGAGACACCCTTTGGCCTCAGGTTTTACGAGTGTGTGTCGAGAGAAAAAAAAACTTTCACTCTGTATCGCTTCCTTCGCGGCCGGCCAATTCCCTCGCGGGAGGATGGAAACGCGGCCTTGAAGTCCACACTCGCTTCGTGATCAGATCACGTCTCACACACTCGCCCGATCGCCCACTCAACCAGCAGTACTTACAGCTATTTTCCTGCGTGGGTGTCTTTGTGCACAATAGACGTTTTACGAGCAAAGCAAGCCGCGGCTTCCCGAAGGCTCCGTGCCTTCCCGAGCTCTCCGATCCGGATCCTTTTCCTTTTTATTGTGGTTTTTATCTCAGCCTAAATTTGGTTCGGATATCGGAATGAACTACGGGGGCTCTCAACTCACCAGGCCGCCAAAATCAGCGGGGGTACCCGTCCTGGGCAGCGAGATTCCCCGCAGTTTCTCCGATCCGAGTCACGGCACCAATCTGTTATAAATGCAAAGGCAAATTTGGGTTAAATAAAAGAACAATTTATTATAAAACAATTTTTATAAAAAAATAAACAATGAGGAAAAACCACAATAAAACAAACAGCGCAGCGCTGGGTGGACAGGGGTCTATACCCAAAGGTATAGGTGTTCCCAAATCCACGAAGGAGGGTAGACTGTCCGGGGTTTTTATAGGGATTTTGTGCCTTGAGGCCAAATTCCAGGCAGGCACCATTCACCAAGGGTCCTTGATTGTTGGATGAATTGATTTCCTGGCGTTGGAGAATAGAGTCAAATAGACATCCGGACAGAGTCTCCTCATATGTAAAGAAGTTCTGGGTGTTCCTTGATTTCATTTTGGTTCAGGCCATCTGGATGGGATGGTTGGATCCGGGTTGGAGCTGATGGATATCTCGGCTGGACTTTTTCCCTTTGTCTGCCTGATTGCTTCCCCCAACGGTGGCCTGCAAGGCGGGGTGTTCAGGTCCGGTGATGAGTATCTCGTCGGAGCCTTTCCCTGTCAGCCTGATGGTTCATGTCCTGTCCATTCTTTTCCGTTGATGGGCGCCGAGCCTGTCCCTGTCAGCCTGATGGTCCATGTCCTGTCCATTCTTTTCCGTTGATGGGCGCCGGCTAGGGTCGTTATCTCTTGAGTGAGAATTCGCGACTAGATCTGGGAAGGACTTGTGGGCCACACTGTACTTTATATTTTATATTATTATTGCTACAAATATATTTATTTAGATTTCTACGAATTTTTACAAGTTCATTTATCACAACAGTGATCAGCTTTTATCCCACGTGTGAAAGCAGTGAACTTTGGGTTTCGTAGAAAAGTGTGGGACATTGTTAACATAATACTGCCTCACTTGTAAAAGCGTGGTGTGAATCGTGATGGATTGGCATTTAAGAAATGTTATAGATACATATTATATTGTTGGCTTTTCGCAAATATTAAAATGAATTTTATGTGTATAAGAATGGGAAATTTTGTTGTATTAATATAGTTTTCTTTATTTCTGTTATTGATGAAACTTAGAAATAGTAGTATAATACATATATGTTAGGCTATGGCATAGTATTAAAATAAAAACTGCTATTGTTTGTATAACCCAAAGACTGAGAAAAAAAAATAGCTAGAGAACTCCTGCATTTGTAAACTATCTTATCCAGATGAAGACAGCAGTGACCAGAACTCTGGGGGGAGGAATTTATTGCATTTCTGGTATCAGGGAATGTAAATCTCAATGGTGCCAAGAAGATTGATCTATTGGGAAGGGGGCAAGGGAAAACTAAACAGAAGAACACCAAAGATCCTAAGGAGAATGTATGAATATGTATGAGAGTGTATGAATATGTATGAGAATTTATGGATATGTAGTAGGATTCTGTTTTTAAGGGACAATCCTTTGTTAGTAAGGTGTGCTCTCTTAGCTGAATGCAGAGACACCCGGCCGTATCTGTATACTTTATTTTTTTTCTCCCAATTGTCTTTTTTATTAAACTTTTAAATTCTGTAAAAATTATGTGAACCTTGTTTTTCACAAGAAGCAAAGAGAAACACCTAAGGAAGTTTAGGCTGCTGGAGGCTGATGGGAGTTTTTCTCCTGGACAATAACTGGCCATTTCTGAGAATTGACAGTAGTTGTGACCATTGAAAAGTGAGATCAACCTGTGAACACCACCTTAAGACCTAAGCCCAGGAATTTCTTGCTCTTTTTGGTTTCCGGCTTTGAAAGGTAGCAGAACTCCAGCTGGCTCCCATCCCCTGCCTGGGCCATGCGGCCCGGGTGGGGGCTGGGCTGGGCCTGCTGCGGTCCCCGGGCAGGAGATGGGGCCTGCGGGGCTTCCCCCAGGCCCAGGCCAGGCGGGCTCTGCTGCAGCCTCCCAGGAAGCCTTCGGAATGGCTGAAGCTTTTCCCAGGGGGCCCCCGGCTCTGAGCGCTGCTGAGCTGAAACCTGGCACCATGAACACCTGTGGCTTGAGCAAGATTTTAACCCTTTTACTACCCAGATGAGATTTGCAGATTTAATCCTTTTTCCAGGAAGAGGGCAAGAAAGAGTGATCAACAGGTAAAGAGACAACATAAACTATCAAAAACAGTGAAGAAAGGAATTAAGCTTCAGATGGGGGAGAGAAATAAGGAGATGCACTAACAAGCTGAAATATTCTTTTGCTAAAGCTATGGAGATGGACAATAGTGTTCTGAAAAAACTCCTTTAATTCATGAAAGACTATTTTGGAGGGAATGGAGTATTTCAAAGTGTGGATCTAAGCAAATGGTGAAGTAGTCATGATCCTATAAGATGCTGGAACAAAAAAAGAGAAGTGATAGTTGTTGAAGATTTGTGGCCCTTAAGAGGTAAAGAGAAAACTTCTGTTTCTAGAGATGCTCAAAGAAACAGATGAAGAGAACTTCTGCCTTTGAATAACTCATCCTTAAAATGACACCCCTGGACTTATGACCCATAACACACCTCAGAGTGGTGTGAAATGGGAGGAGAGAACCGATGACAGAGTTTTCTGGGAGGCTGGCATCAGAAAAATAGAAAGCCATGAAAAAATGGTTTTCTTGTGAAAACCTCCATAGATTAGCAGAAGATAACTTCTTTTTCTCTACAAAGACTGATGAAAAGACTATAGCAAAGTTGGGACTGTTTTAACCACCAGGTTTTTGTTTGTCTCTATGTTGTTGTGGGGGCCGGGAAACCGGCTGATTCAGAGATCCTGGCCTTCTCTTGGAGGCAAGGTACTTTTCTCTAAGAGAGAGAAAAGTATCACTCCCAGTAATCTTTGAGTTAGTTATGTTAAACTGTTACACTCCATTGGTGCTCTCCCCTGCCATTCCACCCCGATACCTGTATCCCAGTTTGCCCCCACCCCTCTCCTCCCCTATAAATACCCCAGTTTTTCCCCTGTTTGAGAGAGCTGCTGTCACTGGCTCCCTTCGCCGAGGGCCTGGCTGTAATAAAGGCCAATTCTCTGCGGAACGCCACACAGCGCTCTGGTCTCTCCCTCCGCATCACCTGCATGCTGCTGCCGAGCTGAGCTGAACTGAAATCACTCGCCGAGCAGAGGCCGTGTCTGTGCCCCCGGGCAGTCCAACCGCAGACCGCTTCTTCTGGCAGTTGCGGCACCCCTGCCACCTCTGTCGCTGCGGCAGTTGTCATGTGAACAAGGGAATGATTGGGTAGTGGGGAAAAAAGGGTTTCTGGAAGTTTTATTCTGGTTTCTTATCCTTGTAGTTTTGTTAATAAACTTTCTTTATTCCCTTTAAGTTTTAAGCCTGTGTTGCTCTTCTTCTACTCCATATCTCACAGCAAAAAAATGAGTAAGTTTTCTAGTGATTTTTTAGCTAATGCTTTAAAACCACGACAATCGTGTCAAGATTCAGAATCTTGCACGAGAGATAAAGCCATTAAATATGAAACCAAATCAGGGATTACCCCTGTGCCTTACTACTTTACTGATTGCTTTAAGTGATGCGATTTTTCCCGTAAGTCAACCAAAAGAAAATGTTTGGGTGACTCTAGCCAATGCATCAGGCCTAGACACCATCTGCTTGACTCACACAAGTCCAGAAAAGCCATTCTCGACTTGTTTGGTGGGCTTATCAGTAGGTGAATGACCAATTCAAAACAATATTCCTTCAAAAATTTCACAGTCCATTCTAAACCCTGCTGACAGATGGAGTTTCTGGACCAAATATCTCCCTGAGGCACCTTATGAACCACAAGAATTAGATATCCTTGTGTGATAAATGTAACCTTGGATAAAAATTCGTGAAAGAATAAATAAGTATATAACTGGATTTGTAACAATGTAAAAATTATATAAAATATAGTGTGGCCTAAGAATTTCCCCAAACCCAGCAGTAACTACCCATTCAGGTGGTAACGACCCTAGGCGACGTTCATCAGCCTGAAAGAAAGAGCAGGACACGAACAATTAAGCTAAACAAAGAAAGGAGCCAGGCCGAGATGCCCATCGACTCCACACCACACCGGGACACCCCTTCCTGCAAGCCCCGACTGAAGATGCAATCAGGCCAGACAATAAGAGGAGCCCAGCCGAGATATCCATCGACTCCGCACCGGATTTGGACACTTCACCCTGAGAGTCCAACCGAAGATACAATCAAGAAGCACTCAGAACCTTTCACATGCGAGCGGACTCTGCCCAGTCGTCTATTGATTCAGTTCCACGGTTCCAGGAAATTCATTCAACCAGCCATCTAAACTCTTTGTTGAACAGTAACTGCTCGGAGTTTTGGCCTCAGGACACAAAATCCCTATAAAAACCCCGGACAGTCTACCCTCCTTCGTGGATTTGGGTAAATCTGTACCTCCGGGTATAGACGTCTCCCTATCCACCCAGCGCTGCGCTGATTTATTGTGGTTTTTTTCTCTCGTTGTTTGTGATTGAAATTGTTTTATAATAAATCGCTTTTTATATTAACCCTATTTTGCCATTGCATTTATAACACTTGGTTCAACAAGGATGGAATTTTGTATAACATTCAATTTTTCTATATCAAAACAAAGCAAGGATAAAATGACAGACGTCACTCCAAATCATGTTCTGTACAAGGAGGCGACATCTTGGTGTAACTTTACATCAGTTTTAGTTACACTACCCAGTCATGTTCCATTGCAATTACCGAAAGGGGATTTCCGCATTTGTGGAGATAGAGTTTGGCCCGCCATTCCATCGAATGTTAGTGGTGGTCCCTGCAGCATTGGAAAACTCTCTTTGTTGACACCCAATATAAAAATGATAAAAGAGCGAAGTCGCAGAGAGAAGAGGTTTGTCAATCAGTATGCATTTAATTGTAACAATGAGTTTTATTCATGGAATTTTGGATGAAGATTCGCAGCAGCTCTCCTATAGCCTTAAGTAGCTTCAGCAGCAGCCTTGAAGTATTTGGATAGATTAGGCTGCTGGTTAAGCAAGTGATCTCATTCCATATCTCTCACTTTGAGTGATTTGTTAACTGTCATTCAAAGCGCGAGATGCACTACTCTGCAAACCAGAGCAGCAGTTGATTTTCTTTTGCTAGCGCATGGACATGGGTGTGAAGAATTTGAAGGAATGTGCTGCATGAATCTCTCTGATCACTCAGAGTTAATTCATAAAAGCATTCAACAGTTGAAAGAGGGAATAGCTAAACTTAAAGTTGAAGAAGGGTCATGGTTGGATGGTTTATTTGGATGGTTAAATTTTACACCATTGCGAAGAGAGCTTGCAAGGATGGGTATATTCATATTGATTGTCATTGTAATTATCCTGGTGTTTGTGCCTTGTTTACTTCAATTTATTCGGCAAATGATAACAAAAGCTGCTAAAGAAGTGCTCTTAGTTCAAACAGAAGGGGGAGATGTTGGGGTCAGAGATGCAAGATATATACCTTTATCTGTGATGCCTAACTCTGACACCCAAGAAAGCACTGAATTTCATATAGCACCATGGAGACAACTGTTAGAGTTAAGTAGAAAAACTGAAAATGTAAGTGTGTAAATTAGACAGTTTTCTTAAGTCACTGGGTAAAAAAGTTAAAGTTTGTAGTTTAAACTAGTTTAGAGAACAGAAGACAAGATGGAGGATTTAGGGCGTTGTCTCTTGTCCTTCTTCTTTCTTCTTCATCTTCTTCTAGAGGTTTTTGGGTAGTAGTAGGTGATTGGATAGAATATGCTGCAGTGCAGCACACAGGTGTTGGGTCATTGGGTCATTAAGAAAAAATAATTTACTTGGCATCTGTTAATTGGGTAAATGGACATATAAAAGACCTTGAAGATCTTTGTTAGCCATTTTGCACCTTTCTGTCTTGGTGCACATAGCTCCTTGTACCCTGTATGCATGTAATGCTGATAAAAGAAGAATAAACAACCAAGTCTGAACAACAGAAAACTGCCTCTCTCTCATCAATTTCAGTTCAAGGGGAGAAAGAACCCAACCACGGGTGTCCAATAGAGAAAATGGGAAGTAGAAAATTGTCGTTCTAATTGGGAACGGCGGGAAAGAACGACACGGACTCTCAAGGGAGTCACAACAGGAGAAATCTTCTAGTTTATTGCTCTAGGCTTGTTATATAGATTAGTTCGTGGAAAGTACAGAAAGGAAACTCTTATTGGTCAGTAAATCACTACATCACCATCATTGGTCAGTGGGGTTCACCATCCCCTGACTTTCTCCTGCAAGGAAAACAAGAGGACAGACAAACAGCACCTGGCAGTTGTTTTCTGTTTCTGAGGATTGTTTTGAAATCCTCCTATGAATTCTCAGGCTAGCTTCTCAGGCAGGACTGAGAGGCCATGGGACCTGCAGCCTGCTCCAAAGCTAGCATCCATAGAAAATAAATCCTTTTGTTTACTTCTGCATGCAGTCTTTGCTTTTCTTCATTAAACTGCCTTTATCTCAACCCAGAAGTTTCATCATCTTATTTTCTCCCCATCCAGCAGAGGAAGGGAAGTGAGACAATGACTTAGTGGGCACCTGGCTGCCAGTGAAGGCCAACTCACCACAAAGGCTGTTGGAGTCTGTGCATGGTTTAGAACTGTAACAGGAAAAGCTTTTGTCTGGCGTGAGGTTTGATTTCTATAAACTTGCTTCCATTTGGCTGGACATCTAGCAAGGTTTACTATTCTTCAGTTATTAGCTATAGAGTAGAATAGTTCAGTTGGAAGGAACCTACAGTCATCTAGTCCAACTGTCTGACCACTTGAGGACTGTCATAAAGTTAAAGCATGTTCTTAAGGGCTTTGGCCAAATGCCTCTTTAACAGACATACAGGGGGCATTGACCACCTCTCTGGGAAGACTGTTCTGGTATTTGACAACCCTCTTGTCAAATAAATGCTTTTTAATGTCAAGTATAAACCAGGTGCAGTTTGAACCATTCCCACACATCTTGTCACAGGATACCAGATAGAAGAGCTCAGCACCTGTCTCTGCTTCCCCTCCTCAGGAAGCTGCAGAGAGCCACGAGGTCACCCCTCAGCCTCCTTTTCTCCAAACTAGACAAATCCAGAGCCCTCAGCAGCTCCTCACAGGACATTCCTTTCAGCCCTTTCACCTGCTTTATTGCCCTCTTCTGGATGCATTCAAGTACCTTCACATCCTTTTTAAATTATACAGCCCACAGTTCTCAATACTCAAAGTGAGGCCAAAGAACTGCTAGATACAGAGGCGATAATCACCTCTTTTGACCAGCTGGTTATACTGCATTTAATGCACCCCAGAACATGGTTTGCCCTCTTGGCTGCTGTCTTAGTTTGAAAGATAGGTGTCTGCTAAAGAAGGTAGAAGTCTCCCTTGTGTTGTGATATTGGCTTTTCGCAAGTATTAAGATTAATGTTATATGTATAATGTTAGAATGGCTTTTGCTGTGTGAATGTAGTCTTCTTTTTCTCCTGCTATTAGCAAGAATTTAGACGTTAGGTTCAGGTCCTGCCTGAACAGGCAGGATAACCTCCAGTGAACAGATGACGAGGCCCAGGCTGCTATCAATGCCCACCACCTGTGGAAGAAGGAGCCAAGGCCCAAATCAAAAGATGATAAGAAAGGAATTAAAATTGCAAAGCCAAGAAATGCACATGCTCTAAAAAGGCGGATCCATGGAGTGGCCATGCAAAACAGTTCTTGGAAAAGTTTGAATATGCATGAAATCCATGTGGCAAAAGTAGTATATAAAGGGTGTTCCCAAGACACCAGGTGTGCTCTTGGCAGAGAGCTAATCACCTGGCCATTTTAACCCTTTGCTTTATTATCTTTATCTCCTATTGTATTTTTGTTTATATTAAGCCTGATGTGCGGAATAAAAGGAACCCTATAACTCGCAGAGTAGTTATAAGAGCAGGTATGAATTTATTCAGCGCTGAGGTGCATGGGGGATATCTCCTCCAAAAAGCATGCACCCCTTTTTGATTGGGTTTCCCCTTTTTATCCTTTACAGACCAGGTTTACACGATACGCCTAATACATATTAATTTTCTAACCCCGCCTGTCTTCCCTTCATATTACAATTAGCCCCGTGCCCCTTTCAGTCCTTTGGTCGACTTTTTTGGAACTTTAAATCCGTTTCTGTTTCTTCCGGCTTAGGGTTTGAGGAATCTCCTTTATCCTGTGGTGCCTTTGTCTTTGCATCTTGCTTGTGTATTCCAGCTCCTTATCTCATCTTGCAGTCTGGCTCTTTTTCCTGTTCTTGTGGATTAGGGTGTCAGGGTCTGGTTTTATCAGACACCCCTTTTAGTTAAGCATTTTTCTTTGTTTCAAGCCTTTTAAAATTTATCAGGAGAGTGAACCTCGTTTTTCACACTTGGAATGGAAAAAAAAAATGTAAACCCCTTCTCTCCAAAATATAATAATTTTGAAATTAAGGGGCTCTCAGGCAAATTATATGGGAATAGGAATAACAGTTCTTTACTAGTATGTATAATAAAGCAAACAACCAACAACTACAGCATTAACAACAAACAGAACCAGGAACACAGTAACAGTCTTCTTGGTCACAGGCACTTTCCCCTTTGGTGCAGTTCCGATCACAGTCGGCAGGGGGTGTGGGCAGGTGCGGTGATTCCCCTACGGCTGCAGGAGACACTCCGGCGCGGGGTCGGGGAACACGTAACAATGGTGGTTTTGTCCGAGACGGGAAGGGATGGAAGAGAGGCTTTGCTTCACAAACCCCCCTGGGGCAGTCGATCCCGGTGCCCCAGCAGGACTCTGAGGAGCACCAAACTGGAACGGCAGGAATGAGCAGAAATCGTGGAGTGGTGGACGAGATGTATCAGAAGCTCCGCGGCGGTAGCTGGAACTGCGGGACGTCCTAGCAGGGCAGGGCGGTGTGGGGCTACAGCGTAGTACTACCCAGAGTAGTGCCGAAGAAGCGGTGGGGGCGGGACAGCGACGGCATGGCTCTGAGCAGGGCAGGGAGAGGCGAGCTCAGTACTTCCGGGCACACGAGCGGATGGGGATAGATCCCTCTTTTAGTGAGGTGGGTGTTAATAAGGTCCCAGTCCAACGGCTGCTCTTACAAGCAAAAGACTCGCCCCAAAAAGGAAGAAGCAGTACAGGACTGGACTCCGGTGGTGACAGTGAATTCTCCCCGCAGTAAGCAACATCTTGCCCATCCTCTTCCCGATGCCGAGAGGAAGAGAGAGCAGCTGCCCCCAACCCCCTCCTTTACCTGCCCCCAAAAACTCGTGGTATCTCCCCCCCTCAGAAAAAAACTTCAAGAGAAAAAAAGAAGTGTAGCTAGATGCTACACTCCTCTCCCCACCTTGGCCACTTCTTTTGTTTTTCTTAAGTACCCATAAGTACCCAGTAGTTAGTTTCCTAGCAACTTATGGGAAAAAATTCTAGAAGTAAAAAAGAAAGAAACCCAACCCCGAACAGCTACCAGGACTCACTGCTGACTCCAATCGGGCCTGCTGCCAATCAGCACCCCCATATCCCTTTCTGCAGGGGTGCTCTCCAGCCATTCGCCTCCCAGTCTATACTTGTGCCTGGTGTTTCTCTGTCCCAGGTGCAGAAGCCAGCATTTGTTCTTGTTAAATTTCACAGAGAGGGATGACGGGTTTGTCTTTACAAACAATCTGTGGGTCTCCTGATAAGATGAAACTATCACTGAGAGATAACAGAAACAATGGGCTGGATTCCACTGAAAGATGAAAGAGGCACTGAAAGAGCACTATGAATTCCACAAAAGCTAAGAATTAAGAAGGAGATTACGCATTGAGAGGAGTGGATGGTATCCCAGGTATCAGGCGTTTCCGGCAAGTCTGTACCTCTCAAGTACCTCAGCCTATGGGGAAAGAGAGAAGGGACATGAGGCCAGAAAATTAGGATAAAAAGGAGGCTGCGCCCCCCAAAAATGTGAGAGACCCCAGGGGAATGCCCCATGGCCTCTCCTTTTATTTGAATAAAGTAAAAGGACTCCTCTGTCTCCTTTTCGGACATAAACCTCTGGTGTTTATGGATTAATTTTCCTGACAATTTTTGGTGGCTCAGTCCGGGATATCTCCACCGTCCAGGCCGGCAGGCAGCGAGTGGAGCTGAAGGCGCGCCTCACCCAGTTTCGGTGATCAGCTCCTCTTGGTGGCCGCCAGCACTGGGCGATCGATTGGGTTCCCAAGACTGTCCAGGAGACAGACGAGTGGCGGACCAGGGGGGTCCGTGAAGAGTCCACAGGGAAGGACCACTGAAAATCTCACTGGTGAGTAAAATAGTGTGAAAAACGAAGTTCACTCCTGTAAATTTTAAAAAGTTTAATAAAGACAATAAGAGACATAAAATAAAGCAAAGAGTTAAAACGGCCGGGTGCCTTGGCGCGCTGCCAAGAGCACACCTGGTATCTCATGGATACCCCTTTTATCCCATCCTTGCTGTGAGGGGTTAATGCATATTCAAGCATGTCCCCTCCTGGTTCTGCCTTCTTGGATCATGCTTTTGCACAGTCTCAGTTTCTGCTGGTCAGCATAATTTTTTTGCTGGTCATCATTATTCTTGCTGCTCAGCATTTTTTGGAGTCTGGTTTCCTTTTTTCTGCAGATGGTCAGTTGTTGATAAGGGTGTTATAAATGCAAAGGCAAAATTGGGTTAAATAAAAGAACAATTTATTATAAAACAATTTTTATATAAAAAAATAAACAATGAGGAAAAACCACAATAAAATAAACAGCGCAGCGCTGGGTGGACAGGGGTCTATACCCAAAGGTATAGGTGTTCCCAAATCCACGAAGGAGGGTAGACTGTCCGGGGTTTTTATAGGGATTTTGTGTCCTGAGGCCAAATTCCAGGCAGGCACCATTCACCAAGGGTCCTTGATTGTTGGATGAATTGATTTCCTGGCGTTGGAGAATAGAGTCAAATAGACGTCCGGGCAGAGTCTCCTCATATGTAAAGAAGTTCTGAGTGTTCCTTGATTTCATTTTGGTTCAGGCCATCTGGATGGGATGGTTGGATCCGGTTGGAGCTGATGGATATCTCGGCTGGACTTTTTCCCTTTGTCTGCCTGATTGCTTCCCCAACAGTGGCCTGCAAGGCGGGGTGTTCAGGTCCGGTGATGAGTATCTCATCCGAGCCCTTCCCTGTCAGCCTGATGGCCCATGTCCTGTTCATTCTTTTCCGTTGATGGGCGCCGGCTAGGATCGTTATCTCTCGAATGGGAATTCGTGACTAGATCTGGGGAAGGACTTGTTGGCCACACTGTACTTTATATTTTATATTATTATCGCTACAAATATATTTATTTAGATCTCTACGAATTTTTGTAAGTTCATTTACCACAAGGGTCTGGGCCCCTCATCCTTCTTCTGAGGGCAGCTGAGCTTATCTTTCCCCCCTGCCCACGTCCTGGTACCGGTTTTTTTTTTTAACAGTTTGCTCTCCCTTTCCTGCTGCTGATAACAGCCTGTTTTCCACAGCTTGATCCTTCCATTGTCTTGCCTTGTCCGGATGAAACATATCTTTATTATTCAGAATTCCTATCTAAGCCTATAACTTACTAAGAGAGAAAAGAATATAGTGAAAGCATATAATATATATTTATCAGAATAATTGTGAAAAGCCAATATTTGCAACATGAATTCACAACAACTCCTCCTTTTATTTTTTTTATAAATCATTTGGCTTGAGCAATAATTCTTGTTTCCTAGCTTCTAGCACTCGTTCATTTTTCTCACAAATCAATTTAGCTTCTTCTAGCGGATCTTTCACATTATTTTGTTTTCTTAATATCATGATTTTTTGTGCCGTTCCAGATGTAGCCAATTTTGGGTCTGTAGGCATTGCTACTATTTGCATGCCCTGCACCACTTTGGTGATTAGTTGGATGAAACAGGGGATTAGACAAGGAAGGGATATTAAACCAGCTATAGCGCATAGGAGGAAGAAACCTAGCTTCCTCCACCATTCTGTCCCCAACAGGTTATTCCACCAATTGGTGGTCATCATTGACTCCCATTTTTGGACTGGCACATGGGCTATTTTTCTGATGTTCTTGGCGATATCTAGAACGGCATTTCCATTGTCATCAATTTGCAAACAACAATCTGATGTATTAAATTTCCCGCAAACACCCCCCTCTTCAGCCAATAGATAGTCCAAAGCCAGTCTATTCTGATATATTGCAGCTCTGGCTTGGCGTTGCTGACTGACTATTAATTCCATAGCCCCAGCTGTTTCATTGGTTATGATTTCTACTACAGCTTGGAGTCTTATAATGTGATTTAGCATGTAAAGTGGGGTTCGATATCCCCAACTTCCATCTTGTGCCCAAGTAGCTGGCCCATATGTTTCTAGTATGCGTTCAGGGGGCCATTCCTCATCTCCCCATTTTTGAGGTCCTCCAAACAATTCCCTTTTATTTCTTTTTAGGTCCTCATAAACCGGCACTCCCAATTGATCTCCATCTGGTCCTGGCAAAAGGAAGAATCCTGGTTGAATGATTCCCAGAGTACAACTCCCTTTCCATTGTGAAGGGAGCTTTGGGTATGCCCTTTTCCCACATATCCAAAATAAGCCATCTGGTGCCTTCCAATAGTAATTTTTCTGTTGATTTATATTTTCCCAAAATTTAGATATTTCTGGGATTCCAGAGTAGGGATTTTTCCCTTTACCATTACATCTGAAGAGTCTGGTTCGATTATCATACACACAATTCTTTTCTTTTACTTTTCCTTGAGTCCAATACAAAGTTGGTTCCTCTGGGATCCACCATGTAGAAGTTCCATTGCTAACCTTATACCTTTTACAGGGAGTTTTCCCTATTTCTTTAATAAATTCCTTACCAGTTCGCCATAAACATTCTTCCCCTATCACTGTTGAACTTAGAATCCATCCTTCTGGTCGAGTCCCCCCTCTTATATTGGTCCGGTTCCACTTAAGGAGTTCCACCGGGCCTATGCTACTACCTTTCCATGGCCATTCCTCCGTCATCAAGGCTCCTCCACAGACCCAGCAGTTCGTTATGTTAAGTTCTTTACTTATCCTCTCCCCTAAATCCACAAACAGGTTTTTCCCTAGTCTTGAGATATCTATTTCCCCTTTTAATTGCTGTTTGAGCCTTGCATACAGGTCCTGACGTGAGGTTAAGTTAGGTTTAGGTTTCTGTGTTGGTTTTATCTTTTTTCTTATCACTTGCTCTTTTATCAATTCTTGGGTCTTTCCCTTGACCGCCCCCGTGAAGCAAATCCATTTTTCCCCTTTTGGGCAAGTGCTTCCCAATCTAGTACCACTGACTCCTAAGTTTTCTGTGATCCAATATTTTTCTCCTTTATGTATACAGGCACTTAACTTGGATGGGTTATAGCAGTGACTATTGATATTGGTGTGGGTAATAAGAAAGAAACCCCGGCGTTTTTCCATGTAAAGTTTTCGATAGCATTTGTAACATGGCTTTGCTGGGGTCCCAAAAGGGAAAAGGATAAGTGACAGAAGAAGGAATAATAGGGGTCCAGTATGGCTTACACCCCCACCCATCCTGCCTATGAGGTTGCAGCTCACAGCAGGTGTTTTATATTCTTCTTGGTGCCGAGTTATAGAGGCCAATCTGGTCTTGCCCCCTATTTCCTTGTCACTTCCTCTTTTGTAATTTCCAAGCAAATCTCTTCTGACACCTTTTAACAGTAGTATCCCACCGTTCTTCAGGTATTTCCCACTCAACAGGCACCAGTAATTCCCATCCACAGAGCAGAGTTATTTCAGTTGCCTGCAATTCTGTTTGGATAGAGGATCTATTATGTGCTCAACACTCCCTACAACAAGAACGCCGATTGTGTGAGCTGCAATACCAATTTTTCCCACAACTTAAACACTTATATTTAACCCAGCTAGCATGTCCCGTATTGGGATGATTTATACAAGGTATATGGTGTGGCACTGATGGAAGTTGTGATTCTCCCCCTTCTTTATACAGATCACAGGCCAAAGCAAAAATATGAGGATTTCCCGACCGAAACAGCCCCGATCCTCCTGTTTGGAGAGGGAGTATTCCTCCCCAAGGTGGATATCGAAGGTATCTCAGAACTTGTCCAGGCAGGACTTGAAACCACTGATACAGGCTTGGTCTCACTTCCCAATTAGGCGTGATTCTTTGCTCATCCCTTGGATCCTGTGGATTGTCCCAGTTCATTACCACCCAGCCCCCGCTTTAGAGTCAATTTGGTATCACCCGGTTCAGAAGTTATAATCCACTCCTCAGGTCTTTTCACAGGTCCCTTGATTCTACTGGCGTGGATCCAACCTCGCTCCCTGGTCCGGATTGCAGCCTCCATTGTCAGCAGTACCTGAAAAGGACCTTCCCATTGAGGAGTTAAAGATTGTTCCTTCCATGTCTTTACCAGTACCCATTCTCCTGGATGAATATTATGAATTTTGAACTCCAAAGGGGTGGTTTGAGGGATCATTCCTTTTAGCCTTAGGTTTTCAAGTGTTTTAGCAATTGTGGTGACATATTTTCTGACACTTATTTCCCCTACTTCATAAGTGGCAGTTTCATGTCGGGTGATAAGGAAGGGTAGTCCAAACATCATTTCATAGGGTGACACTCCCAGGTCTGACCTGGGTTGTGTTCGAACCCTTAATAGAGCCAGAGGTAAACATTTTACCCAGGACATCTGGGTTTCAATCATTAATTTTGTTAAGGTCTTCTTTAAAGTTTGATTCATTCTTTCCACCCGGCCTGAACTTTGTGGGTGCCAGGGGGTATGCAATTCCCATTTTATTCCCAAGGTTTGGGTTATTTGCTGTAAGACTTTAGATGTAAAATGTGTTCCTCTATCTGAGTCTATTTTATTAATCATTCCATACCTGGGAATAATCTGTTCCAAAAGAGTTTTACATACCACATTAGCTGTGGCCCTGGCAGCGGGAATAGCTTCCACCCAGTGAGTTAAGTGGTCTACTATTACTAATAGGAACTTCCATTTTTGGACTTGGGGAAGTTCAGTGAAATCCACTTGAATACTTTGAAATGGCTGTAAGGCTAATTCACGGCCACCTAATGGTGTTTTTCTCATTATTTTTCTATTTACCTTTTGGCAAGTTATGCAGTTTTCAGTTATTTGTTTTGCTACCCCAAAAATTCCAATGCATCCAAAATCCCTTAGAAAGTGATCACACAAAGCCTGAGTACCCCAATGAGTTTTCTGATGCATATCTTCTAATATTTTCCTGGTGAGTGGCTTATTAAGTAACTGTCTCCCATCAGGGAGTTTCCACTTTCCAGACTGATCCCGTTCTCCCCCTATCTTAAGCAATTATTTTTCTTCTTTCTCACTAAATTTAGGGATTTCCAATTCTTCCCTGTCTGGGGTTAAAATTAACATTACTCGTTTGTCCCCATTTTCTGCCGCTTCTTTAGCCTCCTGATCCGCCAAGTTATTCCCTCTTATTTCAGGTGTCATTCCCTTTTGGTGTCCTTTGATATGTACTACAGCTATCTTCTCAGGCAGTTTTAACGCTTCTAAAACTTCTAAAATAAGTCCCTCATGTACTAGTCCCTTCCCTTTTGAGTTTAGTAACCCCCTTTCTTCCCAAATTTTCCCAAAGGTATGAATTACTCCAAAGGCATACTTTGAGTCAGTATAGATGGTCCCCTTTTTATGTGCTAAATGCTCCAGTGCTCTTTTTAGAGCATATAATTCACAAGATTGAGCAGACCAGTTTGAAGGTAGACTTCCTTTTTCAACGGTCTGCATATTTTCCCCATCAACTACAGCATATCCCGACATTCTTTTTCCTTGCAAGCATCTGGATGAACCATCAACATATATTTTTTTTCCCTCCAAAAGGGCTTGTTCTGCTAAATCTTCCCGAACTTTAGTTTGGCATTGTATGATTTCCAGACAATTATGTGCCAAATCATCTTTTGGTTCTCCATACAGAAATTGGGCCGGATTGAGACTCTTGCTTGTTTCTATTGTCAAATCATTATTGTCAATTAAGATTGCTTCATATTTTAACATCCTGGAGTCTGTTAACCATTTTTCAGCTTTTTGATTTAGCACATTTCGGACAGCATGGGGTGTGCATACAATTAATTTACTTCCAAAGGTGAGCTTACGGCTTTCCTCCACCAAAATAGCAGTAGCTGCTATTGCCTGAATACATACTGGCCAGCCATGGCTCACTGGATCCAATAATTTGGATAAAAAGGCTATTGGTTTCTTCACCCCCCCCATTCTTGAACTAAAACCCCGTGAGCTACTCCGTTTTCCACATTAACGTATAAATGAAAGGGTTTTTCTAAGGAGGGTAGGCTTAGGGCTGGTACTGAGGCTAGTTTCAATTTCAACTGTTCTAATTTATCATCATCATCTTTAGTCCATCTTATATTGTCTCTCCCTGTCAATTTCTCATACAAAAATTTTACTGCTTGTGTGTATCCTTCAATCCACAATCTACAATATCCCAACAGTCCTAGCAGTTTCCTAACCTCTTTCTTTGAAGAGGGAGGAGGAAGGGATAGGATCCCTGCAATTCTTTCAGGATTTAATTTCCTGCTACCTTTGCTTATCAGGTGACCAAGATATTTTACCTCTGATTCCACAAACTGTAACTTTCCTTTTGATACTCTGAGCCCCTTTTCCCCAAGAAAATTCAGAAGTTTTATAGTAGCTTCTCTAACTTCAGCTTCTATTTCTCCTGATATTAGGAGATCATCCACATATTGGATAATTTGTATTCCTACAGGAGTGGGGAAAGTTTGTAGTATCTCTTCTAAGGCTTGCCCGAATAGATTTGGGGACTCTGTGAATTCTTGTGGTAATTTTGTCCATCTTAATTGTTGCTTTCTCCCGGTATTTGGATCTTCCCATTCAAAGGCAAAAATATCTCGGCTTTCTTCTGCCAGTGGGCAGGCCCAGAAAGCATCTTTAAGATCCACCACACTGAACCACTGATGCTGAGGTGGGACTTTACTTAAAAGAGTATAAGGATTAGGAACCACAGGGTAACTGGCTCGTGTTCTTTTATTTACCTCCCTTAAATCCTGCACTAATCTGTAATTTCCATCAGGTTTCTTTACTGGGAGTATAGGGGTGTTATGAGGAGATTTACAAGGTTCCAATGTCCCATCCTTTATCAATTCTTCTATTACTGGCTTTAAGCCTTCTCTCCCCTCCAAAGAAATAGGATACTGACGTACACGTATGGGACGTTCTTCCCTTTCAATAGTGACCCTTATGGGGTCAATATTCAATCCACCCCTATTTCCTTTTCCAGCCCAAACTTCTTTGTTAATTTTCTCTTCATCTTCTTGGCCAAGTTTTAACACTTTGGCTGTCATTTTCCCTTCTACTGGGATAACCCCAATTCCTAATTGTATTTGTAAATCCCTTCCCAATAAGTTGCTGCCAGCCCCAGGAACTAGTAAAACATCTCCTATTCCTATTTTTGTTTCTCCTTCTATGACCACATTTTTAATGACAGGAACTTTAAACCCTTCCCCTTTTGCCCCTGTTACTTTTATAGTATCGTTACTTTTATAGTATCATTACTTTTATCACATCCCTTTGGAATATTAACAACACAAGTCCTTTCTGCCCCAGTATCAACTATAAATTCTAATGTCTCCTCTTGGGGGCCCACTTTTAAAGTTTTCAAAGGCTCCAGATGGTATTTGTCCCCCAAAAAATAGAGCCAGTGACTCCCCTATTCTTCCTCTGGGGGTGTCTCTTGAAATATCTTTAGATCCCTCCTTAAGTGAGGGCATTCTCGTTTAAAATGCCCTTCCTTTTTGCAATAAAAACAGGTATTCCTGGGTTGTCCCAGGAATTTTGATTGTGCTGGATTTTTATTTCTTCCCTTTTCCCCACTTCTAGCCCCTGAGTGTTTAGGAGGAATTCCTGAGGGTTTTTGATTCAGATTTTTCTGGAAAGTGTTTTCCCTCATAGTGGCTATCATGATTTTTGCTTCCACTTTAGCTTTTTCTTCATCTCTCCGTACATAAACCCTTTGAGCTTCTCTTAATAAGTCATTTAAGGGTTTGTCGTGCCAGTCTTCCAATTTTTCTATTTTTTTTCTAATATCTGGCCATGCCCGGGTGACAAAATTGACCCTTAGCAGGGCTTGTCCTGCTAGGGACTTAGGGTCTATTCCAGAGTATTGTTTCATATTTTTTCGGAGCCTTTCCAGCCATTCAGTTGGGGTTTCCTCTTTTCCCTGTTGTCCCTCAAAGGCTTTTCTAACATTTTGCCCTCGGGGCGCTCCCTCCTTTATCCCTTTGATTATCAAATTACGATAATCATTCATACTTCCCCTCCCAACTTCATCATTCTGGTTCTAATCAGGAGGTGCAGTTGGCAATTTCTGTTCTCCCGGTGGGCCTTGTTGGTTTTCTCTTTCCCATATTTTTATCTCAGCAGTTCTAATCATATCTCTTTCCTCTTGGGAAAATATTATTTTCATTATTGATTGCATTTCTTCCCAAGTGAAAATATTGGGCCCTAGGAATTGATCTAATTGTTCAGCCGTACCTATAGGGTCTTCTAATAGCCCTTTAATCTCCTTTTTGAAATTCCTAACTTCTGTAGAAGTTAAAGGAGCATTCACAAATCCCATTCCCCCCTGGACTCCTCCCATAGGTACTTCTCGTAATGGGAATAAATTGATTTCTTGGTTCCACTCTCCCTGTCTATCTGTTTTTACACCCCCCTTCCCTTGTTTTGTATTAGTGTTGGTAACAGAGAGGTTATCAGGCTGCTTTTGAGCTTTAATTGCTCCCCTTGTGTTCTGATATGGTGCCCCTTCGTTAAGAAGGGATGTTATCTGGGCGGCAGGCGCTGAACTCTCCAAAGGAAAAGAGGCAGAAACAGAGTCCGGCAGGGAAGCTGGGATCCCTAGTGCAGAAGGAGTGAGGGCGGGGCCTGGCAGTGAAGCCAGGGCCGCCTGTGCAGAGCTGCTGGGGTCCGGCATTGAAGCCGGAGCTGCTGCAGCCGGAGTGCTGGTGTCCGGCAGTGAAGCCGGGGCCGCCAGGGCGGGTGGAGCAATAGCCAGAGTCGGGACACGCAGCGCTCTCCCCGGTTCGAAGGGGGGGGCAGGAGTTCCAGGGATGGGTGGAATTCCCAGCATCAGCGGGGGTGGGAGGATTCCCAGCGCCATTGGAGGCGGAGGAATTCCCGGAGGCTGGGGAACCCCTGCGGCTGGCTGCAGCGGGAGGGCTCCCTGTGTTAGTGGTGGAGGTAAGACATCCAGGGGGTCCCATTTTTTTTTATTTTCTGTCTGCTCAACCTCTGGAGTTTTAGATACTTTAAAAACTCTGGCTCCCAGAGGTTCTGTGTTTCCTAACCAGCAAGAGGCATATTCTCTTTCTTCTGGATTGTATGGCTCTTTTGAATTCACAAATATATTTAGAGCCTGGCAGATCCAAGCCTCCGAGGACCCGTATTTTGGCCAGTAAACATGATCAGGTCTAATTTCCTTTTTTACCCACTCCTTCATGCAGAATTGGATCATTTTTACTTTGTCTTTCCCCTTTGTATCGGGATCTGTATCCCAATTTGCTAGTTTGACCCCGAGGGGACTATCTTGAGGTATATCCTCTGGTATTTTATTAATTCTTTTTTCTCTTAAGGCCAGCTTACTGGTTCTCTGTCCCATTTTTCCGAGTGTTCTCTGTTTCACCCTACTCCTTTTAAGTACCACTATTTAGAACACCAATTGTACTATTTTAGAATACCAATTCCACTCCTTTAAAACACCAGTTCACTTCTTTAAAATACCTATGTTAACTCCCTTAAAAAAAACACGAGTTCACTTCTTTAAAGCACTAATCACCCTTCACAGCACCACCAACAAAACCAACAAACCCCAAATCCCTCTCTCAGTGTTCTTGTTACAGTCCACCTTCCCCCCCTCAAGATACAGTTATACACGATCTCTCATTCACACATGCATTCTCATTTCTTTAATAGGCTTTCCACACTCACTTTCACTCACACCAAGACAATACAATAATAAGGTACCTTCAGTGTTGTTGGCCAACCCCCCAGATTTTCTTGGGTACTGTATCCCACACTTCCCGTGGTTTGCACCCTCAACCTGGCAATGTTCCCGGGGATTTATTAATTTTTATCCCCTTTTTGTCCCGTCTCCTAGTACACTGAACTTAGGAGAACTCCCGACTCCTTCCTTTCCAGGGGTCCAACCCCTCCCTGAGACCCCAGTCCCAGTAACCCCGGGGGGATTCTTTCACTCCTTTTTCATTCGCTTCGTCCAATTCCCGGCCTATTTTCTCGCGAAAGAGAGGAACCGCGGTAGTATGGACTCCGCTCTCGCTCCGCAGGTCTGGGGTAACCAGCTTGCGTCTCATTCACACACATTCATCCCCCCCGTTTCCACCCCACTGATCAGTACTTACCAATTCCTGTTCAGGTCCTGAAAGATTATGGGGTTTTGAAGGAGCGCTTTATTACTTTGATTTTTTTTTTTTTTTTATTTTTCTTTGCTTTACTTGTCTCTCTCTTGTCCTTCGGGTGTTGCCCTGCTACCACCGATGACACCAGAAGAGCCAAAGCGGATTACCAAAGCTGGCAGGGAGGCGCCTTCCCCCGCCTGGAATCTCCTGGTTTCCCCGGGGCGAGGTGTTTCATCCCGGACGAGCCCCCAATTTCTGTGAAAAACGAAGTTCACTCCTGTAAATTTTAAAAAGTTTAATAAAGACAATAAGAGACATAAAATAATGCAAAGAGTTAAAACGGCCGGGTGCCTTGGTGCACTGCCAAGAGCACACCTGGTATCTCATGGATACCCCTTTTATCCCATCCTTGCTGTGAGGGGTTAATGCATATTCAAGCATGTCCCCTCCCTGGTTCCGCCTTCTTGGATCATGCTTTTGCACAGTCTCAGTTTCTGCTGGTCAGCATAATTTTTTTGCTGGTCATCATTATTCTTGCTGGTCAGCATTCTTTTGGAGTCTGGTTTCCTTTTTTCTGCAGATGGTCAGTTGTTGATAAGGGTCTGGGCCCCTCATCCTTCTTCTGAGGGCAGCTGAGCTTATCTTTCCCCCCTGCCCACGTCCTGGTACCGGTTCTTTTTTTTAACAGTTTGCTCTCCATTTCTTGCTGCTGATAACAGCTTGTTTTCCACAGCTTGATCCTCCCATTGTCTTGCCTTGTCCGGATGAAACATATCTTTATTATTCAGAATTCCTATCTAAGCCTATAGCTTACTAAGAGAGAAAAGAATATAGTGAAAGCATATAATATATATTTATCAGAATAATTGTGAAAAGCCAATATTTACAACATGAATTCACAACACCCCCACCAGTCTGTGGTTTGTTGTGGACCTAAAGCAAATTCTGTAGCTGCAGCCTTGTGAAGATAGTGTCCTATGGAAAGACTGGGTATTTGTCAAGCACTTCCTCTGTGGAAGTTATGGGAAAACTTTAAAGGAAAGTATTTTGTTTTCTTTCCTTAATAAAAGCTATAAATGTTAAAGGTTATAAAATGTTATAAATATTAGAGTTTCCTTAATAAAAGTTAATTTCTTAGTTACCTCCCTACGCCTAGGATGAACTTGATGCAAAAACTGAGATGGGGAGTGGTTGGTTACTAAAAAATTAAGAAATGTGATGTGATGGGCTTGAGGCAGTGGCATTACTTGCTGCTGAACTAAATCATGTTCATACAGAGTCACCTGTTTTGTTTGGGCAAACTTCGCAAAAGAAAAATGTTAAGACAGTTTGCTCCACCCTCAGGAGTTGAGTTGTTTCAGTGTAGCCAAAGTCATGTTAAAGGAATTTTAGTGAAGAAGCATGGAGGAGCACAAGTCTGTTACCTTTCTAGACGCCACGTGTCTGTGGAGCTGTGGAGTTGCGGCTCTGGGGGTGGCTGAGGCCCGGGAGCTGACAGGGGGATGGGTATTAGTTGTTGAAGTTTCACATCAAATTAAAGCTTTGTTTCAAGTGACAGATCTGCCAGCTAAAGCAAGGAAAGCCATTTGCAGGATGCTTAGTCATGAATGGAAAGCAATTAGGAGGAGCGGGGAGGTTACCACAGGCCTGGTCAGCTCAGACAGCAGAGCTGTTTGCTCATGTGAGAGCCTGTGAATTATACCGAGACAAGACAGTAAATGTTTTTAATGTTTCTAAATATGCATATAGACTGATACATGCATTTGGGAAACTGTGGGAAGAAAGAAGTTTATTAACCTGAAGAGGAAAGACGTTGGCTCGTGAGAATTTAATCTCCCGCCTATTGGAGGTGGTGAATTTGCCAAAAAAGGTAGCAATGATGCACATTGGAGGGCACCAGGCAGGGTGCTCAGAAGAGGCAAGGAGAAGCAGACTAGCTGATGGGGAAGCTTGAAAAGGTGCATTGATGCCGGAGGTCTCTGGGATACTTCCCTTGCTCCCAGTGGCTGCCCCCTTGCCAGAAAGGTTGTGTTTTCCACTGGAGGAACTTGAGATAGTTGTGGGGAGTGGGGCAGAGGAAAAGGGGGGTGGTTGGTTTGCAGGGGATGGTGAGCGGTGGGTGCTGGAGCTCTGGCCTTGCAGTTGTTGAAGCACCTTCATGGGGGAGGTGCCGAGGCTCCCGAGGGATGGCAGAGGCCTTCCTCAAGATGCGTGCTGCTGTGGGTCTTTTTGCTCTGGCAAAGGGAACTATTGGGGTTTGCTTGATTTGTGCTAAAACCAATAACAGAGTTACAAAGAAACTTGCCAGAGGGAGAATGCCTTAGGCTGTACACCCCTTCCAGAGATGCCAGGTAAATTTCACTGAAATGCCCCTAGTGGCAAGATTTAAATATCTTTTGGTAATAGTATGTCAGTTAACAGAGTGGCCAAAAGCGTTCCCAGCCGTTTCGGCAACTACAGGGTCAGTTATTAAAGTATTTTTGGAACAAATAATTCCAAGATATGGAATTGTGGAAGCAATGAACTCAGATAGGGAAACTAATTTTACAAGAAAAATTCTTAATGGTGTGATGACTGATTTAAAGATACAGTAGAACCTCCACACTCCTGAGCTTCCCCAAAGCTCAGGCCAGGTTGAAAGGATAAATGAGGAAATAAAGAAACACCTTCTGAAGCTGGTTATTGAAACTGATATGCCATGGGTGCAGCTCTTGACACTAGCTTTGGCAAGAATAAGGGCCAAACCCAGGGAGGATATTCAACTATCTCCCTTTGAACTGATGTTTGGAATTTCTTATCCTTGTAATTCTCAGCCTGGGGCAGGAGTAGAGTTAAGTGATGTATATTTAAAACAATTTGTGGCCTGGATACTGTCTCTTGTGAAATCTCTTCAACAGGAAACTCAGGTGGCACAGATCCAGCCTTTGGACAATTGAGAACGAGGAGACTGAGTCCTAGTTAAGGAGTGGAAAGAAGCACCACTGGTGGCAAAGTAGCATGGACTTTTCCAAGTGTTGCTAATCACAGAAACAGCCGTCAAGACGGCTGGACATGGGTGGACCCATCACACTTGTTATAAATGCAATGGCAAAATAGGGTTAATATAAAAAGCGATTTATTATAAAACAATTTCAATCGCAAACAACGAGAGAAAAAAAAACCACAATAAAATAAATCAGCGCAGCGCTGGGTGGACAGGGGTCTATACCCAGAGATACAGATTTACCCAAATCCACGAAGTAGGTACTGCAGTCCGGGGTTCTTATAGGGGTTTTCGTATCCTGGGGCAAAATCCGGAGTAAGCACCGTCCAACAAAAGAGTTTGAATAGACTTCCCGGATCCGTTGAGCTGAGTCAATGGTCGGTGGAGCAGAGTCCTTTCACATGTGAGAGGCTCTGAGTGTCCTCCGATTGCATTTCCCGGAATGGAGTGGCCAGTTTGGGTGCAGAGGAGATGGATATCTCGACGGAGCCACTCTCATTGTCTGGTTTGATTGCTTGTGTCCTGCTTTTTATTTTGTGTTGATAAGCGTTGCTGCCGGTCGTTACTGCCCGACTCAGGAAGGTATCTGTGGATTATTTTACATTTTGCATCTTTACAGTATTACAAATATAACATATAATTCTTTATTCTCTTTCACGAATTTTTATCCAATGTTATATTTATCACACACTTGAGTCAAGGTCTCTGAGGCCCCAGAGGTTTGGACATCTCAGCTGGAGGAGAAGGATGGGAAGCCACGACTGACACTACACAGGAGTGGACTGGAGCAGTAGCTGTGTGTTTACATCAGGGGAAGCCCCGAGTGCCTACCCACAGACTGCCTGCTGAAATAGCCTGTATGGGCATCCCTACTCTCAGATCTCCAGATACTGGGAGCCAATCCATGCTGTCATTGCTTTCTTTATGCTAAGCTGTTTCTGTGCCTTCACTTGCCACAGGTGGTGTGGAAGACAACCTGAAAGTGAAAATTATGTTAGGAAATCAGATTATTACACTATTAGAATGTTTCTCTTAACAATTTTACCTTTATATTTTCAGTTAAGTTAGAGTGAAGTGAGTAAAGTGAGAAAATAATTTTTTAATCTTAAGAAAAGTAGTAGCAAAACCTTTAACCTTAGCAATTGTTGAGACTGCAGAGAGGCAGAGAGATCTGAAAACTGGCCATGGGTGGCCAGCCCGATCAAGCCTAATTGGTGAGTTAGCACCCTCAGTGAAGTCCACAAAAGAACAGGTTTTGGGAACAAAGAAGGACGTCCATGGCAGCTTCATTCTTCTGAAAGAGACATATATTGTCTAAATAGAACAGGAAGCATATATGTGAGAAAGAACATTTTGACTGGACTTTATCTTAGGGTTTAGATTATTGGACCCCCAACTTCCCTCCTTAAGGCTGTAAAATAGTGGGGCAAAGATGAATGACCACCTGAATGAATATCAAGTGCCAGAGAACCCATTTATAATTTAAATCAGATAATTAAGTTGCAAGCCATCTTTGAAATAATAATCAACCAGACAACTACAGCTCCTGACCTTCTTGCTGACCAGTCTACTCAGATGAGAAATGCAATATTTCAACATGAGATGGTATTAGACTATTTATTAGCAGAAGAAGGGGGAATGTGTGGCAAATTAAAGGACTCAAACTGCTGTTTGCAAATAGATGACAATGGAAAAGTGGTAAAACAAATAAAAAAAGGAATAAGAAAGTTATTTCATGTACTGGTCCAAACATGGAAAGGATGGGAATGGGACATGTTTTCATGGTTACCTGGTAGACTGTAGGTTAAACAAATGCTTTTTTTTCCTCTTATGTGTTGTAGCAACTCTAATCTTTTTACCATGCATGATGCCAAGCTTAGTATAACTCACTCAACATGTGACCAAAGGGATGCAGGTAGTAGCCATGCCTACTGTCCCAGAAATGGCTACAAAAGGGCAGAGAATGATGCCACTGCTGCTATAATTTCTAATGTCCCCTGCCTCTCTGTTACCACTGTCCGCCCTGCAGCAGCCAGGGAGATAAATTAGCTTGTCAAAGAAGAACCTAAAAACGAGCTGTTTCCCTTGCTGAGATGGCAGTAACAGCTTTATTTCTTGGGATCCTTCGGGGTGAGGTAGCAGGAGGGAAAGAGGAAGAGGTATTGATAAGCACCCCTTTTTGAAGACAGGAGGAAAGGGGTGGAGGGAATTTACACAACCAATAAGGGGAACTGGGGAGAACAAGATAAGGGAAAGAAACTTAAAATTCTACATTTTCGGGGGTACATTTTTTGGGTCATACCATTTTTCCTAACTGCATTACATCATCTCACCCTTATTATATAAAAATTTTTTGAAGGGTTATGAGATCATTTTGATACAGGTCATGAGTTTGTCCACCACTTGTGATTGACGGGCTGGTTAAGTTGCTTCTGGTCCGCTAGCTCTATGTGATTGATCTCTGGTGTAGTAGAGACTAATTTTTTGAGAGCTTTTAAAACTAAAGAATGGACAATCCCAAATGCTAGCATGATTAGAAACAGAACAACAAAAAACAACAGGATTGTTTTGATTATCGAGGTCCACCATCCTGTGAGTCCCCAGCCTTTGAACAGCTCACTAAACCAGTCCTCAGCTTCTTGCTTCACTTGTCCAATCAAGTTCTTCATCTCTCGGAGGGCTCCGTGGATGTTGGGATATTTTGAGGACAGGTTTAGGCAGCAAATTCCTTCAAATTCCTGGCATTCGTGTCCATGCAGCAGCAGAAGAAAATCTATGGCAGCCCGATTTTGGAGTGTGGCCTGTCTGGTAATCTCCTCATGTTCAAGGAGGGAGCTGAGGGCGACTGATGTCAAGTTGGCCTGTTTGATCACCCAGCACTCAAGCTGTCCTAATTCATCTAGTGCCTTGGCAGCTGCAACCCATGGAAGAAATATGGATGCAGCAACCCTTTTTGATTTTGCCCAATGAAATATATCCGAATCACAATTTGAGTCTAAAATATCAGTGCCTCTTTTGTGGATTTCATGAGTCGAATTGTCTTTCCTAGTCCATCTAATAATTTGGGTTTGGTTGGGTGCAAACAGGGACAGCCTCCCAAAAGTGCAAGGCCCCCCTCGAAGGCGAGATGGGACTCCTGCCCATGCTTTATCTCCACATATTAGAAATATACCTTTAGGGAGGATTCTTGGGTGTGAACGGCGAGGATCGTCTGCTATGGCCTGACTTAGCGTACCACACCATTGTTTTGCTTTCTATTCTTTTCGATACTGGATTATGTGATTGTATAGTTTTGTGTCTGGCAGTAAGTTGTAAATGAAGTGAACACAAAAGGGTGCAGGGGAAGAACCTAATAGCTCTAATTCTTGGGGCTCTTTATTAACTCTGGGCAGTACTGGTAACCACTTTTCTATAGGATTTTTCACTGTCACAGCTCGCCATTTACGATTTTCATGTGGTTGGTCACTGTGTTTTAGGCATTGTATTAAACTTGGGATAACTAAAGCTGGCTGTAAAATCTTCAGCCTGCAGGGGAATTCCTACCAGACAGGTAGACATAGGGTCTTTTGCTGCTGCAGTGGACATGCAGATATTGTCTTGTTGAAGTGTGTGTGCCAGGGTCACCCAGATGTTTTGTCGTGGCTGAGGGATGATCCAGGCAGTTGTAAGGCTGCTCAGCGCAAGCAGGATGACAGCTGAGGCAAGGCTCATCATGGGTTTGAGTGTGAGGTAGGTTTTTTCTAAAACAAAAGAAACAAACATTTTTAAAGCATATTCACAGTCAATGTAAGCAGGTCAGAGAATAACCAGAGGTTAGGAAGGTTTCTTCTTGTTTTTCCTGGCGGCGTCTTCTTTTGGAAGCGACTGCCACTTGTCTCTCTTCTTCTTCTGTTGGGGCTGGGTTTTTGGGTACAAAAGGCTTTACCCATTTCTGAGGAATCCATCGGGGGCTTGCAGGGGTGGATACACACGCGTAGCCATGCCCCCAGGTGACAAGTTCATAGGGGCCCTTGGTTTGCCAAGTTTCAGGGTCCCTGATTAAAACTGATGGAGGCTGTGACAATTTAAACTGATCACCACTGTTAAAATGCTGAGTCACAGGAGGATTCATGTTTTCAAATTAACAGTTCAGGAAATTGATGGTAGACATAGCTTTGCAAAGCTTTTGCTGTGAAGACATCCACACTGTTCCACTACTTTGCCTGGCTAGGACTTGTTTGAGCGTCTGGTGTGTACACTCAATCACAGCTTGACCTGTGGGGGAGTGGGGGATGCCAGTTTTATGTTCCACTCCCCACTGCTGGACAAATTCTAGGAACTCCTTGGATTGATACGCTGGGCCATTATCTGTTTTAATTTCTTTAGGGATCCCCAGCACTGAAAAGGCCTGTATTAAGTGCAGTTTGGCATGTACAGATTTTTCTCCCGCATGGGCAGAGGCATACACTGCTCCTGAGTATGTATCAATACTCACGTGTACATACTTAAGGTGACCAAAACTAGGGATATGTGTAATGTCTGTTTGCCACACCTCACAGCTTCCAAGGCCTTGGGGATTAACCCTGATGCCTAATGATGGCACTGCCTGGAGCGGGCAATTGGGACAGGTAGCCTCAATGGCTTTAGCCTGACCCTGTGTCAGCTGGAACTGACAAATCAGTCCTTGCACATTTTGATGGTATTGCTGGTGACTTACCTTTGCCTGTTAGAACACATCTGGGAGACGTATCTTTTCAGCTGGGGCAGCAAGGGAATCAGCTTTCTGGTTTCCCTCAGCGATTTCACCTGGCAAATGCGATCTTATATGCATCACATAGAAAGGATGTTCTCTATATGAAATCAAATAAATCAGTTTTGAGAGCAATCTAAAGAGATGTTTGTTCTCAATGTCCTTGAGAACTGCCTGCTCTGCTCTGGACAGCACTCCCGCTATGTAGGCTGAGTCAGTAACCAAATAAATTGGTTCTGAAAACTTCTCAAAGGCTCCTACCACCACAGCCAGTTCAGCTATCTGGGGTGATCCTTCTACAAACTCAACATCAGCTTCCCAAAGCTGAGTCTGTGGATTTCTCCAAGTCATCACCGACTTTGAGCTTTGAGCGGCCTACGGCTCCTTTTCTCACAAGGAATGAGGTGGAATTCCTCATGAAACAATTTGTGCCATGGTGTATGGACCGATATTTGCCCACTGTAGCTGTCCAGAGCTAACTGGAGGTTAGCATTACTCTGCAGCAGGTGCTAAAACATCTCCTTGGTCAGTTTCTCAGGAGAGTGCTTTCTTTCCCCAGAGAGTCTGACCGGGAGTTGAATACACACAAAGTCACAACCTGCCAGTTCCCACAGCTTCACTCTGGCCTTTTGGATCAGCTGAGCCATCAGCTCTTGTGGCTTGCTGATGGTTTTGGGTCATTGATGGGAGAGGAAGACCCACTCTATGATCAAGAGTGGATCTCTCTGCCCCTCAGCCCACTGGAATATCAACCCATGTAAATGTGGTAATTTCCCCAGGACAATAAATTTGAAAGGCAGCTCAGGTTTGAAGCAATGTGCCTGTCTTTCTGCCAAGGCCCTTTGTGCTTTTTCAATTGCAGTTTTTGATTCTGGAGTCAGCTCCCTGAGAGACAGCAACTCTCTCTCCCCTTTCAATAAATTGAGCAGGGGTCTCAGGTCTTCATTAGTGAGACCTAGCCAGGGTCTGACCCAGTTCAGTGACCCACATAGGGAATGGAGACCTGCTAGAGTTTTAGGATTGCTAATGATTTCAAATTTCTGTGGAACAGCAGTCTGTTTAGTGATCTCCAGGCCCAGGTATTTCCAAGGTGGCATCCTTTGAACCTTGTCTTCCTGCAATTGGAATCCAGCAGAGGTTAAAACTTTAACCACTAGGCCAAGGGTGTCTTGCAGCATGTTGTTATTGGGACAACACACTAACACATCATCCATGTAGTGCAAAATGATGGCATCCCTCTTTTCAGCATGCACTGGGGACAGAAATGACCCCCACATACCACTGGCAGATGAAAGGGCTCGCTTTCATCCCCTGAGATAGTACTGTCCAGTGGTACTGTTTCATTGGGGCTTCTTGGTTAATTGTGGGAATGGAAAAGGCAAACCGTGGTTCATCCTCTGGGGGCAGGGGAATTTGGAAAAAACAGTCTTTAATATCTAGCACTGCTAGTGTCCAATTTTGTGGTAACATAGTCGGGGATGGCATACCTGTTTGAAGAGACCCCATGTCCTCTATTTTTTTGTTTATTTCTCTCAAATCCTGAAGGAGGAGCCACTTATCCTTCCCTGGCTTTTTTATTACAAACACCGGGGAATTCCACGGGCTGGCTGTTTCTACTATGTGTCCCTTGACCAATTCTTCTTCCACCAATTTTTTCTAGCACCCCAAGTTTCTGTCTGCTAAGAGGCCACTGGTTCACCCAAATTGGATTATCATCTAGCCAAGATAGCTTTTGGACAGGACGCTCAACAGTGGCCTCCATCAAAAATCCAGGGGTGTCTCCGGAATTGTTAATTTCACTCCCCACTGGGACATGGTGTCTCTTCCCCACAGGGGGCACTTGTAATCAGTAACAAAAGGTCGGACATTTGATAATCTACCATCCAGGCCTTCAGTCTGGACAATAGCTTTAGAGATTTTTGCCAGTTTCACCCCTCCAACACCCTGTATTTTCCTGCCACGGGTTGCAATTCCCAGTGTGAAGGCCACACTGTTTCAGGTATGATAGTCACATCTGCCCCAGTGTCAATCAACCCTTCTACATGGACATGTTCTGATTTATGTGTTAGGTTACACTCCATAATGGGTTTGTCTTCACCTACCACTTCTGCCCAGTAGACTCCTGGTGCTTTGTCATCTACTGGGACTTCTGTTGGAACAGGGATCACTTGGGCTATTATCTGCCCTTTAGCTACATAGAAGGGTGGTTGAGGACATCTTGTCAAGAGAATGAGGTATGTTAGGTCTCCCTTAATTGTCATGGGAGCCACCTCCATCTCTATTGGTGTGTGTTCTGTGTCTCCAATAACAAAATACCTACTATCCAGTCCAGCCAGGTCTTGTGAATTGTCCTGCAGGTCCCCTCCAATGACCGTCCAACCGTTAGATCTGAAACAAAAAGCTTTAGCAGTTACAAATCTGAATTGCTTTTGCGGTTGCCAGATCTTATTAGGGAAGCGTTCCCCACAATTATGTTTCTGCAGTCTCTCACTCCACTCCCTTTCCTCCCCTTTTCCCATTGACATAGAGTCTTTTTCCTGTTTCAGGTCTGTCATATTTCTGTTCTCACACCTGGCAGTAAGGTGCTTTAAATTTGTTTTTTTTTTTGTTGATTGGCTATAGCTTCTTTCTGGTGTTTTCCTTGTTGCTGGGTTTGGGGACAGTTCCTTGCGAAATGTCCTGGCTTCTCTCACTGGAAGCAGCTGATGTGCTGCAGCTGTTCTGGTGACATCTGTGGCTTGTTCGTCCCGGGTGTTGCTGCTGCTGCAGTCCTTGGGTTGAATGGTCCTGGTTTCTTGTCATGTGCACTGTACAGATCTGCTTTCTTGGCACAGGCCTGGATCATGTCTGCTATGGTGGGTGGAGGATAGATGGGCAGCTTTAAAAACACTTTACGGCATGCCTCGTTGGCATTTCTTTGTGTCATTTCTTTAATCAATTCTGTTTGTGCTGCTGGTTCTTGTACTTGCTGTTTTATCTGCAGTCTGAGGTGGTCTACAAACTGAAAGGAACTCTTGGATGGGAGTTGATTAATAATAACATAACAGACTTGTGTTTCAAGTGTAGGTATTTTATTGTAAGCTTTTTCTGCTACTTCAGAGATTTTATCTAAAATAGGGTTTTTTAGCACTTGAGCCTGATCTTCAGGCTCAAACCACTTCCCCTCTCCACAGAGTTGCTCAAAAGCAATCTCATTGTTTTCTGCATCTTTTGCATCCTGTATGTTTTGCTTGAGTTCATCTAGGAGGTCTTTTAATGACCTTTTCCATGAACTTTCCCAAAAATCAAATTCAGTAGGTGTTAGGAGGCCCTTGAAGAAATCTTTGATGTCAGCAGGACCTAATTCCTGAGATTTTAAAGTAGCTTTGATCATTCTTTTTAATATTTCACTATTTTTGCCGAATTCACTTTGTATTTTACATATCTCTCTGATATCATGGTAAGAAAAAGGCTGATACTGTCTATTAGTTCTTTTTTTACCAGTAAATATCACAGGTGCCGCTGTCGGTATATCTTTATTTTCCCTAGATCCTGTATCTCCGGGGTTTCCCTGCTCAGCCCCCCCCCCCACCGGGCAATGGGGGCTTTGTCTCACCCCCAGGCCGGTGAAGGGACTTTTCTGCACCCCCAGTGGGCCCAGGGGGCCTCCCCTCACCCCAGATTTGGTGGAGGGTCCCACCCACAGCCCCACAGGTGCTGGGCAGGGACACATCTCCCTCCCCGGGGGGCAGGGCCAGGACACCCCTTCCCCCACCCCCCCACGGGACCATGGGGCAGGGCCACCTCTCTCACTCTCCCCCTCCCCATGGGGACAGGAGGCAGGGGCGTGGAGAGAAAGACTGCAACATTTGGAGGTGGGTTTGCAAGATGATGTCATGCTTGAGCAGGGTATAGTAGAAGGGAGGGAGATGTGGGAGGGGTTATGGGAAGAGTAAGGGAAATGGGCGGAGTGAGGTGGATAGAAAGAGTCATGGGAAGGGGGAGTGAGATAGGCAGGGGGTTCCTCCACGTGGGTAGCTGGCACATGGCCAACTCTATTTTGGACTTCAGCCAGGTGGAGGTATGGGCATTTAATGGTCAGAATATTGGGGTATAGGGAAAAGTCTCTGGTAGTTTTCACAACACTATCAGAGCTGGGGAGGCTGAATGAGACACATGGCACCAGAAATGGCACTATTACAGTGCACTTCTTGAGTTTCTAGATTTGTTCCATGTATCTTTTTCAGCACAGGAGGAGAAGGTATGGGTAAAAAGGTATGAGATACTGATGAATGCAGCAATGGCTGGTTTTTATGTCTTTTGCTCTGTTCAATTTTTTTCGAATTATAAGAAAAATTGGGAGATATTTTGAAGCATTTTTGTCTCTTTCCTCTATTTTTAGAGTGAGAATATTGCCAATTTGATCCCATGTAGAGACAGAATTTACTTCTGACAAATCAAACTGTGGAATGTTATGAGATAACCACACTGTGAAACATTTTAACTTTTTTCTAGAGATCTTAACATTAATAGTACTTAAAAATTCTTGCAATTTGAATTCTAAATTTGGTTGGGGTGTACATATTTTAGATCACATTCCTGTTATTAAAATTGTGTTTTCACAACTTGTTTTTATCTTGTTTTACTGTAAAAGCAACAAAGCGGTGCAGAGGCAGGCTTTTTTTTTTTTCTCTAGGCTTGCCACCCCCCCCTCCCCCCCACACTGGGGTGAGATAAGCTGTCCCGTGGCTGTCGCTGCACATGCTGTGCGGCTGTCACGTGTAACGTGTTTCAGCCGGCTCCACACGGAACCCGCGGTTCGGTTCCCGTGCCGCCCGGGGAGGGGGGGGGGCTCTTGCGCCGCTCGCGCTGCCACCCGAGTGCGTGGCCCGCCCGGGTGGCCACCCTGCACCTGCTGGCCCAGCCCGCACTGCTAGCTCAGCCACGCTGCCTGCTGGCCCGCCGCCGCCGGCCGCCTGCGTGCCTGCCGCCGCCAGCCGGTCTGACTCACCACTCTTACATTGACAAGCAGTAGAAACCTCTTCTTTGTGAATTGACCTTCTCTGGGTGTGAGAAAGCTATCAATTCATTCCTTGTAAACTATATTTTAGCTTTTCAAGGTAGCTGACGTGCCCAGGCTTGCAAAACACACACGTGTGTTTCCAGCTGGTTTTAGGGGCTCTAGCCCACTCAGGGACGCTTCCTGCTATAATTTCTAATGTCCCCTGCCTCTCTGTTACCACTTTCCACCCCGCAGCAGCCAGGGAGACAGGGGAGATAGATTTGCTTGTCAAAGAAGAACCTAAAAACGAGCTGTTTCCCTTGCTGAGATAGCAGTTACAGCTTTATTTCTTGGGATCCTTCGGGGTGAGGTAGCAGGAGGGAAAGAAGAAGAGGTATCGATAAGCACTGCTTTTTGAAGACAGGAGGAAAGGGGTGGAGGGAATTTACACAACCAATAAGGGGAACTGGGGAGAACAAGATAAAGGAAAGAAACTTAAAATTCTACATTTTCGGGGGTACATTTTTTGGGTCATACCATTTTTCCTAACTGCATTACAACACACTGCAAATAATTGCAAAGCCAAAAAGAACCCAAGAACAAGAAATTAAGTCAATGATAACTGAAGTTTGTAAAGACAATTATTAAAAACAAAATTAAAAGAGGATGGATTAAGAGGGATGACGGGTTTGTTTTTACAAACAAGCTGTGGGTCTCCTGATAAGATGAAACTATCACTGAGAGATAACAGAAACAATGGGATGGATTCCACTGAAGGATGAAAGAGGCACTGAGGAAGCACCATGAATTCCCCCAGAGTTAAGAATTAAGAAGGGGATTATGCATTGGGGGGGTGGTGGGGGGTGGTATCCTGTTGCTGCTGGACACGAAATGAGTCACACGGACACAGCTCGAGGTGTGGTGAAGGAAGGAGAGAACTTTATTTTTCTCTCAGAATTTATAGGTTTCTGACCACAGCCAGGGATTGGACAGTGAGGTTAACACCTTCCCAACTGCACTGGCCATGAGAGATGTCCATAAAAAGACGTGTATCAGAAAGAATGTATACATATCTATGTTTACAGTTACTGTCCTGGGAAAGTCTTTAGAAACTATGTCAACAAGATTGAAAAACTGAGTTTTCAGGATGACATCTCACCCTTTTTGTTTTTAAAAAAAGGAAAAGAAAAGAAAATTAACAAAGAAGCTAACAACATTCTAAACAATCAAAAGGAAAAATAATAGGAAAAATAAACAATGCTCCATACAATCAGAAGGCTGTAATTTCAGGGTGAAATCTCACCCTTTCGTTATTTCAAAAAAGAATAAAAGTGAAAACGTGTCTAGCATCAACACCTGCTCATGGATGGGCCATCGGGGTGGTCACCCACGTCATCCGCATCTGAGTTGTCATCCGATGGCCCATCCATTCGATGACTTTCAATTTGGTCACGGATTCTGCCTCCGTGACCAAATTGAAAGGTGCCTGGGAAAACTTCTGAAATGCCATGACAGCAGCCCGTAATTCCACCAATTGGGCTGACCCAGTCTCATGACTCTCTGAAACCTGCCACTCAGATACATCCTTCCCGGTAGCAATGGCCTTTCCAGTCCTCCCCGAACCGTCAGTAAAGACAGTGTGTCCTTGCACAGGCTTCTGACTATTTTTGGACCGCAAAGAAATTTCAGTGAAGTTTGCTACTTGCAATAGCTTGTGACTGGGCAGATGATAGGTGATCTGCCCAGAAAAATTCTCCAGAGCACTTTGCATGGAAATACTGTTTGCAAAGCTCCAGTCAAAGTCCTCTTACGGTACCAGGTGCACAATCTTCGCGGGAACCGCACCCATCAATTATAAACACTGTTGCAGGCGTTTGATTATCAAAACGAGCTATCAGCTCAAACTGTGCAGTTGCCGTCTTCTGGGGCTGACGGGGCAGGAAAAACCCATTCCAGGACATGCAAGGGATCGGACCACTCATCATTTCATGGGCCAATGATACCTGTGGGATGCATATCTGGAGTGGTAATGAAAACAGTGACATCAATGGAAGGATCAATGTGATAAACCTGATGAGCAGAAACTGCTTGCCGAACCTCCTCCAGAACCTGCTGTGCTTCTGGGGTCAGTGTCCAAGGTGACTTTAACTCAGTCTCCCTTTAACAGATCAAACAAGGGAGACAGTTGTGTCATGGCCAGTCCCAAATATGGACGCAACCAAGTGACGACACCCACCAATTTTTGGACATCATTCAGTGTCTTCACTGAATGCACAAATTCCACGTCTTGGTTTTGGACTGTTTGTTCCAAAATTTTGACCCCCAAATATTTCCAAGGATGTTGGTGCTGAACCTTTTCTGGAGCTACTTGCAGCCTGTGAGAGTGCAAGGCATTGATCAGCTGAGGCTGTATCCTCAGCAGTTCATCCTGGGTGAGCACAGCCACCAAGGTGTCATCCATATAATGATAGAGACAAGCATCAGGAAACTGCTTGTGAACTCCAGACAGGGCTCAAGCCACATACCATTGGCAAATGGCTGGTGAATTTCGCATGCCTTGTGGCAAAACCCTCCACTGATATCTCTGTGCGGGCTCAGCATTATTGATAGCTGGCACCAAGAAGGCAAATTTCGGTCTGTCATTGGGATGCAAAGGTATTGTAAAGAAACAATCTTTCCCAATCAGCGGGAAGCATGGCTGGTGACAGCATACCAACCTGCAACGTCCCCATGCTTTCCATCACAGCGTTAACCTAGAGGCCTCATATCAACCTCCATTTCCCAGACTTCTTCTTGATGCAGAAAACAGGAGTGTTCCAGGGAGTGGTCAAAGGCTCCAGAAGACCCTGGTCCAACTGTTCCTGCACCAATTCACAGCGGGCGACTAGTTTATCATGAGGGAGTGCTATCACTGTATATCTTCTGCCTCTCTATAGCTACCATCCTCCCTGCAGTAGCCAGGGAAGCAGAGGAGATACTATAGCCTTGAACAGAGCAACTAAAACGAGGCTCTTTCTTTTGCTGAGATGGAAGTGCAGCTTTATTCTTGTCCTTGGGATCCCATGGTGAAGGAGAGCAGGAGGGAAAGAGGAAGAATATTGATAAGTGCTTCTTTTTGAAAGCAGGGGGAAGAGGGTGGTTTACATTCACACAGCCAATAAGGGGAACTAGGGGGAAAGAGATAAGGGAAAGAAACTTACATGCTACATTTCGGGGGTACATTCTCTCGAGTCATACCATTTTTTCTAAATGCGTTACAACAAGGGAGGGCAACAGAATCTGCTGAAAAAGAGCCAATCTCAATTTCTTCTTTGTGTTGAATGTGTCAGCATCAGGTCTAAGGGTCACTTCGGGGGCCAGTCGGCAAACCTGACAATCATGATGTCCGTGCCAGTGTCAAGAAGCCTGCGGAGGCTAATCTCTGACGGCATCTCACCAGACATGAACAGAGTGCAGACCCGTTCAGGACGATCCTTGGCCATCAGAACAGCAGTCCAGTGAACCTGAGGTGGCCCAGGGGACAAAGAGCCGCCATCTCCCCGCAGCCGATCCTCCGCTCTGCGAACACAAGACCTAAAAGGCACAAATTGAGCAAGTCTGGTTCCTGCAGGGATAGTAACGGGGCGGGGGGGGGGGGGGTGAGTGTGGAAACCATGACATAAATCCACCCCAGTGTCACAATCCGCAAGGTGGAATTCATGATGTGGTTCTTTCAGTCGGTCTTAGAGTACAAAAGATTATCAGCAAACCAAGGACTTAAACAGCAAAACACACTTTATTGAGTGCTCATCAGCACTAATATGCAATAGAGGGAAAAAAGGAGAAAGCAAAGCATAAGAAAAAGAGAGTAAGGGGATTATAGCTACCAACATCGAAGTCCACTCAGCCATCCAACGACACAGAGTCTTCTGTCCATTGGGGAGATCTCAAAGGAAGGTAAGTTTGGGGTATAATTTTATAGTCTTTTGCAAAGACAGGGGCACAGGGTCAAAAACAGATGAGATTGATGATCATTGTGATGAATTTCCATTGCGCAGGGGGCAGGTGTAGGGTACAGAGCGATCCATGTCTTGCAAGTCTTTGCTCACCAGCAGGAACGAGGGCATGTGTCGTGGAAAACTCATTGTGCGCGTTACCACGCACAAGTCTCTGCTCACCAGCAGGAATGAGGGCAGTGTACTGTGCAACCACCTGCAAACAATCACTTAGCAAACATCCAAATCAGCTAGGCCCAAACCCCCAAACCAAGTCCCTTGTGATATTCAGGGTCTCAGTCTCTGTCCTTGACACGGTTGTGAGACAGATGAGGGAATCTCCAGACTGTCTCTTACACACAGTAAATCCAAATCAATGCTCCCTACGTGCACAATGATGCCCTGAGCAGTGGTACTCAACCACTCCACAAGAAGAGCACTCATGCCCTCACCGACTGGGCCAAAAGCATGCGGAAGCACAGGGAATGCTTGATACCCACCTGGAAGAGCAGCCTTGCTTGCTACGTCCTGTCTCACAGAGTCCCCCGAGACAGGGCCAGGCACCTGGCCGGAAGACTCCACAACAGCGTCCGGTACCACAGCCACTGTAACACCAGCAGAACCAGAGGAGCCATCCCTGCCGTCCAGGGGGCTGTGCCCAGAATCACAGCCAGCTACCTCATCAACATTAGCCTTCACAGAGTCCCAAAAGTGTGCCTGATCCCGTGGTTGCACAGTCATCTGGCCGGGGGGCAAAGTCCACAGGCCAGCCGAAGGAGCTCCAGCAGCCCGAGACCCTTCGCCCATGGAGGCCACTGGCTTCGCCCCCGTGGCATCACCACCCGAGCCAATAGTAAACAGCGCAGGACCCAAATCCATCCTGCAGGACGTGGCAGGGGTGTCCCCTCTCCAGCCACAGGCTCGGGTGATGCCCGGGAACCCGAGGCGGGGCGGGGTAGAGACAGCTCGGCACGGCCCGCCTCCAGCGCAGTGGGGACCGAGGCGCAGGTAGAGGCACAGCCTGCGGGGCCGCGATACCGTCCCGCTCCACTGCCAGGGGGCGTCCCGGGCTCGCAGGAGGGGAAACCTGGACCATGGAGCCCACAGAAGCCGGTTCGAAGTCCGCACCACTTGCAGCACCCATCCCCACGCCCCACAAATCCGGCACGGGAGGAGCAGTGCTCGGAATCACCCCTAACAGCGTTTCCTCGGGGGCGCAAGGTCCAAGAATCGGCACCGGCCGCTCTGCACGGAGCAGCGCTGGGTCCTCTTCCACTGGAACAGTGTGCGTGTGCGCGGCCACTGACAAGCCTGGGTTTGTCCTGTCCCCCACCGCGGGGTATGGCACAGCCCAGCCGCAACAGGGACATGGGACCGTCCCTGACGCCTCCCCGAGGGGCGGCGCTGCCCCCCCGTTCAGGCAGCCCCCCATCGGCCTGTGCCAGGAAGGCACACAAAGAAGGTGACCCCGCCCCAGGCTTACGCCTCCGAGGCACCCCCGAAGGCCCACCGGATGGGATCTGTGAAAAACAAGGTTCACATAATTTTTATAGAATTTAAAAGTTTAATAAAAAAACAATTAGGAGAGAAAAATAAAGTAAAGTATACAGATACGGCCGGGTGTCTCTGCATTCAGCTAAGAGAGCACACCTTACTAACAAAGGATTGTCCCTTAAAAACAGAATCCTACTACATATCCATAAATTCTCATACATATTCATACATTCTTCTTAGGATCTTTGGTGTTCTTCTGTTTAGTTTTCTCTTGCCCCCTTCCCAATAGATCAATCTTCTTGGCGCCATTGAGATTTACATTCTCTGATACCAGGAACGCAATAAATTCCTCCCCCAGAGCTCTGGTCACTGCTGTCTTCATCTGGATAAGATAGTTTACAAATGCAGGAGTTCTCTAGCTATTTTTTTCCTCAGTCTTTGGGTTATACAAACAAAGACAGTTTTTATTTTAATACTATGCCATAACCTAACTTATATGTATTATACGACTATTTCTAAATTTCATCAATAACAGAAATAAAGAAAACTATATTAATACAACAAAATTTCTCATTCTTATACACATAACATTCATCTTAATATTTGCGAAAAGCCAATAACATAAAATGTATCTATAACAAAACCCCCCTTTTTCTTTTCATGAATCATTTGGCTTGAGCAATATTTCTTGTCTTTTAGCCTTTATTATTTGCTCATTTTTTTCTCAAATTAATCTTGCTTCTTCAAGAGGATCTTCTATGTTGTTCTGTTTCTTTAACACCATAATTTTTTGTGCCGTTCTAGATGTAGTCAAGTTTGGATCTATAGGCATTGTTATCACTTGCATACTCTGAACTACTCTGGTGATTAGCTGAATAAAGCAGGGGATTAAACAAGGAAGAAATATCAAGCCAGTTGTAGCACACAAAAGGAAGAAGCCTAACTTTTTCCACCATTCTATTCCAAATAGATTATCCCACCAACTGCTTTTTAGTATTGGGTCCCATTTTTGAACTGGTACATGTGTTATTTTTCTGATATCATTGACTATATCTAGAATGGCATCCCCATTGTCCTCTATTTTTAAACAACAATCTGATGTATTAAATTTCTCACAAACACCTCCTTCTTCAGCTAACAAATAGTCTAAAGCCAACCTATTCTGAAATATTGCAGCTCTGGTTTGACGTTGCTGAGTGGATATTAATTCTATTACCCGAGCAGTTTTATTTGTTATTACTTCTACAACTGCCTGGAGCCTTATGATGCGATTTAGCATATAAATTGGGGTTCGGTATCCCCAACTCCCATCTTGTGCCCAGGTGGCTGGCCCATAGGTTTCCAATATGCGCTCAGGGGGCCATTCTTCATCTCCCCATTTTTGAAATCCTCCAGTCTCCTCCCTTTTGCTTCTTTTTAGGTCCTCATATACTGGCACTCCTAGTTTATCTCCATTTGGTCTTGGCAGAAGAAAAAATCCTGGCTGTATAATTCCCAAAGTACAACTCCCTTTCCATCGTGGGGGGAGTTTTGGGTATGCTCTTTTTCCACATATCCAAAATAAGCCATCTGGTGCTTTCCAAAAATCAATTTCCTGTTGATTTAAGTTCTCCCAGAGTTTGGAGATTTCAGGTATACTAAAGTAAGGATTCTTGCCTTTATCCTTACATTGAAACAGTTTAGTTTCATTATTATATATGCAATCTCTTTCCTTTGTTTTTCTGGGAGCTCAGTACCAAGTTGGTTCATCTGGGATCTACCATGTGGAAGTTTCTTTACTACTTTATATCTCTTACAAGGAGTATTTCCTACTTCATTAAGGAAATTCCTCCCCGTGCACCAGAGACATTCTTCTCCTATCACTGTTGAGCTTAAAATCCACCCTTCAGGACGGTTTTCTCTCTTTGTAATTGTTTGGTTCCATTTTAGGAGTTCAATTGGACCTAAGCTGCTGCCTTTCCATGGCCATTCTTCTGATGTCAAAGCCCCTCCACATACCCAACAGTTAGTGATGTTAAGTTCCTTACTGATTCTCTCTCCCAACTCTACAAACTGTTTTTTTCCCAGTCTTGAGATATCTATTTCTTTTTCTAATTGTTGTTCTAGTTTTGTATACAAATCTTGAAGTGAAACTGACACAGGATTAGATTGCTGTGCTGGTTTTGCCTTTTTGCTTATCAGTTGTTCTTTTACTAAATCTTGGGTTTTGCTCTCAATAATATATGTAAAACAAATCCATCTCTCCCCTTTTGGACATTCACTTCCTAATCTATTACCACTTGCTCTCAAATTTTCTGTAACTCAGTATTTTTTCCCATTATGCATACAGTTATCTAGTTTGGATGGGTTATAACAGTGACTGTTGATACGGGTATGAGTGACAAAAAAGGAACCTCGGTGTCTTTGCATATACAGCTTTCGGTAGCATTTATGGCACGTGTTTGCTGATATTTCAAAAGAGAAAAGACAAAAAATGAGTGACAAAAAAAGAGTAACAGAGGTCCGGTATGGCTTGTATTCCCACCTCCCATGCCTATGGGTTTGCTACCCATAGCAGGTGTATAGTATCTTCTTGGTGGCGACTACAGCGGCCAACCCGGTCTTGCCCTCTATTTCCTTATCAACTCCTTTTTGTCAGTTTCCAGGCAAATAGCTTTTGGCACTTCCTCTTTTTTAATTTCTCAGCAAATCCTTTTTGACACCTTTTAACAGTAGTTTCCCACCGTTTCTTAGGTATTTCTCACTCAACAGGCACTAGTAATTTCTCATCTACAAAGCAAAAGTTATCATTTAAGTTATTCTTAATAGATTTGGTACACAACACTTTCTGCAATGAGAGGCTTAACTTTGTGAACTACAATACTTATTTTTTTTTTCTAATTTAAGTACTTATATTTAATCCAGCTAGCATGTCTCATATTAGGATGATTTAGACAAGGTATATGATGTGGCACTGATGGAAGTTGTGATTTTCTCTCCTCCTTTATACACATCACAGGCAAAAGCAAAAATATATGAGGATTTCCTGACCAAAACAGCCCCAGTCCTCTTGTTTGGGGTGGGAATTTTCCCCCTCAAGGTGGATATCGAAGGTGTCCCAGAACTTGTCCAGGCAGGACTTGAAATTACTGATACAGGCTTGGTCTTACTTCTCAGTTAGGCGTGATTCTTAGCTCATTCCATGGATCATTTGGATTGTTTCAGTTCATTACTGTCCAATCTCTGCTTAAGAGTCCATTTGGTATCACTCGGTTTGGGTGTTATAGTCCAGTCTTATTGGTGTGAATCCAACTTCACTCTTTGGTCCAGATTGCAGCTTCGCTGCCTTAGTTATCAGTAGTACCTGAAAGGGATTTCTTAGCAACACAGGGAAAGTGAAAATCACATAAACAAAATTTAACAGTAAACATAGGAGCTAATTTCTTTTTGTGAGTTCAAATTAGTTAAACAAGAAAGGCTAGGTTAGTTTTGACTTCACATCTTTTTAGCTCTTTTTTAAAATCTCTGACTTCTGAGGAAGTCAAAAGGGCATTTACAAATCCCATATTTCCCCCTCCCATTGGGACTTCTCGTAATGGGAATATACTAGTAGCCTTTCTGTATTGTTTTGGGGAGGAGTCAGGGGAAACCCGCTTTTGAACTAAGCTTGCTGTATTTTGATATGGTACCTCTCCGTTAAGGGAGAAATTCTTTAGGACCGCTGCGTCCATGGCAGAGGTTGATGGGATGGTGAAGGCAGGGATCCGTCCCGCCGCTGAGTCCTCCAAGGGGGGGCCGTAGGCAGGAACTGTTACCGGAACCACCGGGAGAGCGGAGTCTCTCGGCGGAAACCAAACCGGGGCGTGGACAGTCTGCACGTGTCTCCTGGGGCAGGAGCAGCGGTGCCCAGCGCAGCCGGCGCGGACACAGCCACCGGGGCCGGGACGGCCGGGGCAGCTGCGGGAAAAGTGGCCGGGGATGGGACAGCGGGGGTGCCCAGTGCGGGCAAAGCAGCCGGAGCCGGGGCAGATGGAACCCCCGGCAGGGCCGGCGGGGCGGCCGCGAGCCACGCGGCTGCACCCGGGGCAGGCGGGACCCCCAGCGGGACATCTGCAGCAGGCGGGGGGCCAAGCAGGAGAGGAGAGGGTAACACTTCTAAAGGCTCTCAGCTTTTCTCTTTCCTTTTTTCTTCTTGTTTTGTCTTTGAGATTTCTGATATTTCTGGAATTTTTACTCTCTCAGAGTTTGTGTCCCCCCTCCAGCATGCTGCATATTCTTTCTCTTCTGCATTAAACGGTTCTTTTGAATTTACAAACACGTTTAAAGCCTGACAAATCTAAGTTTTAAAAGAACTATATCTAAGCCAACAAACGTGGTCAGATCTTACTTCTTTGTTTGCCTATTCGATTATGCAAAAATTAATCATCTTTACTCTATCCTTTTTCCTTGTACTTGGGGTAATATCCCAATTAGCTAACATAACTCCTAAAGGGCTATCTTGGGGTATTTCTTCTAGCAATTTTTTTTGCCTTTGTTTTTCTCCAAACCCGACTTACTGGTTTTCTGCCCCATTTTTTTTTTTTTTTTTAAATCAATTTATTTCTACCAACCTAAACACTACCTTCTTCTCCACCTCTTCCCAGGCACTAAAAACCCTTTTTCTTAACAATACAATATTATACAGTACCATACAACACAATAAACTTTCCTCTCCAAAAAAATAAAATTAAACATAGATTAAACAACATTTTCCTTCCTCCATTTCCACCCGCTCTTTTTATTTCTTTGTCTCTTCTCTGTTCGTCCTGAAATCTTAAACTTTAAACCAGAAAAAAACCAAAACAGCTCACTATCACAAATGCTTACTCACAATCTCACAAAAAATTGTCTTGGGGCTTAACAAAACAAAAGCTATAACTACAGGGTGCCCCCCCCCCCCATTCCTCCTTAACTGCGACTAACACCAGCACCACTCTGCATTCTACTTGCACATCTGGCTTTAGAAAGAGCTCTCTGATAGTCTCACACCAGTCCTTAACCCCTCACCACAACACAAACAACCTAATACAGTCCACTTTCTTCCAAACAAACTAAAACCAACTATTTAAAATAACAATTACACATTTATTTACTCACATTCACTCACATCTATTTTACTCACTCTCACTCATTTTTACTCAAAGCTAAACAACAATAAAATACTTTTTATTTTCAAGTTACTGATATCTTCTCATGGGTATTATAAGGCCTTGGATGTTTTAGGTTTCTTTGCAGTTCCCCTCAATCCAGCACTGCTAACCCCGGATGCTCTTGGGTATATCCCTCAATCCAGCACTGTTAACCCTGGATGCTCTTGGGTGTTCCCCTCAATCCAGCACTGTTAACCTCGGATGCTCTTGGGAATATCCCTCAATCCAGCACTGTTAACCCCGGATGCTCTTGGGTGTTCTCCTCAATCCAGCACTGTTAACCCTGGATGCTCTTGGGTGTACCCCTCAATCCAGCACTGTTAACCCCGGATGCTCTTGGGTGTACCCCTCAATCCAGCACTGTTAACCCTGGATGCTCTTGGGTGTACCTCTTAATCCAGCAGTGTTGGGGATCCCCGCTTTTATCCCATTTTCCCTATGGATTGTGCCAGGAAAACCCTCGGCTCCCTTTCCCGAGGGGCTCACCCCTCCCCTGAGACCCAGTCCCAGTAACCCCGGGGGTATCTTGCAACCCCCGCTCCCCCAAAGATTACTTACAATCCGTTTTCTTCTCTGGGTCTTCGTGCACAAGAATTACGGAGCAAATACCGCGGTTTAGGAAGCCTTTTCCCTTTTCTTTGCTTTATTTCTTCTCCTTCTTGTCTTCGGGGTATTTACCTGCAGCCACTGCTGACTCACACCAGGGGAAACGGAGCGGGATCCGCTGAACTCAGCAGGGTGCGTGCTTTTTCCCACTCAGGATCCCTCGGTGGTCTCCAGAGGGGAGGTATTTATCCCGGCAACGAGCCTTCAATTGTGAAAAACGAGGTTCACATACTTTTTATAGAATTTAAAAGTTTAATAAAAAAACAATTAGGAGAGAAAAATAAAGTAAAGTATACAGATACGGCCGGGTGTCTCTGCATTCAGCTAAGAGAGCACACCTTACTAACAAAGGATTGTCCCTTAAAAACAGAATCCTACTACATATCCATAAATTCTCATACATATTCATACATTCTTCTTAGGATCTTTGGTGTTCTTCTGTTTAGTTTTCTCTTGCCTCCTTCCTAATAGATCAATCTTCTTGGCGCCATTGAGATTTACATTCTCTGATACCAGGAACGCAATAAATTCCTCCCCCAGAGCTCTGGTCACTGCTGTCTTCATCTGGATAAGATAGTTTACAAATGCAGGAGTTCTCTAGCTATTTTTTTCCTCAGTCTTTGGGTTATACAAACAAAGACAGTTTTTATTTTAATACTATGCCATAACCTAACTTATATGTATTATACGACTATTTCTAAATTTCATCAATAACAGAAATAAAGAAAACTATATTAATACAACAAAATTTCTCATTCTTATACACATAACATTCATCTTAATAGTTGCGAAAAGCCAATAACATAAAATGTATCTATAACACATCCAACCCACCAGGGGCCCTAGCGACCCTGGGGGAGCTGACCTCGAAACTCGAGACACAGTTGCCCCCAGGCTCCACGTCACTGAGGGAGAGGGAGAGCTCTACCCCGCTCCCGCAAGTGGAGTCAGAGCCATCCCTCTCATCCAGGTCAGAGAAAGTGGCTACCAATCCAGCAGAAGAGGATGCGCAGCTCTTCAGAGCACGGTCACACTGCCGCCAGATCTGCAGCAGCTGAGCCAGGTGGGGATCGTAAGCCACCACCATAGCCTGGATCAGGCAATCGCCTAACGCGTCTGTAAGAGACGGTCCGAAGATTCCCTCATCTGTCTCACAACCGTCTCAAGGACAGAGACTGAGACCCTGAATATCACAAGGAACTTGGTTTGGGGGTTTGGGCCTAGCTGATTTGGATGTTTGCTAAGTGATTGTTTGCAGGTGGTTGCATGGTACACTGCTCTCGTTCCTGCTGGTGAGCAGAGGCTTGGTCACCTGCGCAACGGGTTTTCCACGACTCACAGCTCTCGTTCCTGCTGGTGAGCAGAGGCTTGTGCGTGGTACCCTGTGCAATGGGTTTTCCACAACACCTTGCCCTCGTTCCTGCTGGTGAGCAAAGACTTGCAAGACATGGATCGCTCTGTACCCTACACCTGCTCCCCGCGCAATGGAATTCATCACAATGATCATCAGTCTCCTCTGGTTTTGGCCCTGCGCCCCTGTCTTTGCAAAAGACTATAAAATTATACCCCAAACTTACCTTCCTCTGAGATCTCCCCAATGGACAGAAGACTCTGCGTCGTCGGACGGCTGAGTGGACTTCGACGTTGGTAGCTATAATCCCCTTACTCTCTTTTCCTTATGCTTTGCTTTCTCCTCTTTTCTCTCTATTGCATATTAGTGCTGATGAGCACTCAATAAAGTGTGTTTTGTTGTTTAAGTCCTTGGTTTGCTGATAATCTTTTGTACTCTAAGACCGACTAAAAGAACCACATCACGAATCCCACCTTGCGGATCGTGACAGCGTCCCAAACCGGCTTTGAAAAAACTGCCTCAACCACAGGAAAAAAACCTTCAGCTCTCCCATAAGCATACAACCGCTGAAAGTCAACATCCAAAACATCAATCCATTTCTGATCAAAGACAGCACACCACACCCCCACAACCAGGGCCTCTGCAGGAGAAACCCCAAAAGCAGCCATGGCCCAGAGCCCGAGAGTGCCCTGCAACCGTCACCTGCAACACACATCAGGGGTCACCAGATGTTGCTGCTGGACACGAAATGAGTCACACAGATACAGCTCGAGGTGTGGTGAAGGAAGGAGAGAACTTTATTTATTTTTTCTCTCAGAATTTATAGGTTTCTGACCACGGCCAGGGATTAAACAGTCAGATTAACACCTTCCCAACCGCACTGTCTGTGAGAGATGTCCATCAAAAGATGTTTATCAGAAAGAATGTACACATGTTTACAGTTACTGTCCTGGGAAAGTCTTTAGAAACTATGTTAACAAGATTGAAAAACTGAGTTTTCAGGGTGACAGTATCCCAGGTATCAGGTGTTTCAGGAAATCTGTACCTCTCAAGTACCTCAGCCTATGAGGAAAGAGAGAAGGGACATGCAGCCAGGAAATTAGGATAAAAAAGAGGCTGTGCCCTCCAAAAATTTGAGAGACCCCAGGGGAATGTCCCATGGCCTCTTCCTTTATTCCAATAAGGTAAAAGGACTCCTCTGTCTCCTTTTTGGACATAAACCTCTGCTGTTTGTGGATTAATTTTTCTGAAACCACTGATGATTGCCCAGTGTTCCAGTCTATCTAGATCCCCCTGCAAGGCCTCTGGTCCCTGGCAAGAATCACCAGCACACTTGCTAATGGAGCATTCAACTCCTGCATCCAGATAATTGATAAATATATTGAACAGAACTGGGCTTAGAATTGAGCTCTGTTGAATGCTACTGGTGACCAGTCACCAGCCATATATAGCCCCATTCACTAGACCCATTTGATCCCTGCCCTTCAGCCAGTTCTTTACTCAGTGCTGTGTGTACCTGCTCATACTACAGTTGGACAACTGTGGATGCTAGCTTTGGAGCAGGCTGCAGGCCCCATGGCCTCTCAGTCCTGCCTGAGAGCTAGCCTGGGAAATTCATAGGAGGATTTCAAAACAATCCTCAGAGACAGAAAACAACTGCCAGGTGCTGTTTGTCTGTCCTCTTGTTTTCCTTGCAAGAGAAGGTCAGGGGGTGTTGTGCCCCACTGACCAATGATGGTGATGTGTTGATTTACTGACCAATAAGAGTTTCCTTTCTGTACTTTCCACGTATCTGTCTATAAAACAGGTCTGAGGTAATAAACTAGAGAATTCTGTTCTGACTCCCTTGAGAGTCTATGTCGTTCTTTTCGCTGTTCCTAATTAGAACGACAGACAACTTATCCAGAAAGATGCTGCAAGGATCAGCATCCAAATCCTTCCAAAAATCAGAAAAACTCCATCTACTACCTTTCCTTCATTCTACTAGGCAGGTGACCTTATTGTAGTAGATTTACCAAAATATGGATATGATCTAGTATCAATATCCAACTGAGACAAACAAAGACTCTTTAATCATTTTAGGGTTACAGAGTGGTATGTTTAGCAACGCTGGGCCAATGTGTCGGGTCACTCTTTAATACACACGGTCCCGAATGCAGGTGAATACAGGCTTTTTATTTACAGAAGTATTAAATACAAATACATATTCATAACTCAGTTGCCACCCATTCTCAGCTTCCTATGCTAATTACGAAAAAAAGCAATTAAGCATGCATAGTTTGTTCCTTGAAATGGGTTGGTGGTCCTTTTATGAGTAGGGGTCACAAAAGGGAGGAAGTGATATGTGTTGGGGAGGGTGAAACAGGGAAACCTTATGAATGTGATTGTTTGGCAGAAGATTCTGAAAATATGAAGGCTAAAATTGAAGTAGGAATGAAAGCCTGCTTTGAGGCATAAGATACAGAGTACTGGTTACTATATAACCAAAGAACAATAGCCTAGCCAGCTAAAGGAGAATCCCTGTTGATAAAACAATGTCCTTCTGCTGATAGAAAGTCCAAAGGTCAAGAAGCAAGGAAAGAACTTGTAAAGCTTGTAGAGCCTAAAATGCAACACTGTATGTAAAATCTCTAGTGGGTGTATCTCGTAGTGATTGGTTACTGAGAATTAGAATATTCACTATAGAAAAAGATATATTGGATTGTAACAAGAACTTTGCTCTCTTACCTCTTAGCTCTTGCCTCTTAACCTCTCTCTTAGCTTTTCGCTCTTAAACCTCTCTCTCTTAACCTCTCTCTTAGCTTTTCTCTCTTACCTCTTAACCTACCTCTTAACCTCTCTCTCTTACCTCTTAGCTTTTCTCTCTTAACCTCTCTCATACCTCTTGCCTCTTCTCTCTTACCCCTTTACCCCTCTCTCAGCTCCCTCTCCCCCTCTCTTACCTCTTCCACTCTTTTCCTCTCTTACTCTTACCCTCTTGGTTTTTCCCCTCTTACCCCTCTCTTGTCTTCCCCCTCTCTCATAAGCCTCCCTGGTTTTTCCCTCTTTCCCTCTGTTGCTCTTATGCCCTCCCTCCCCTTTTCCAACCTCTCCTCCCCTGCTCTCCATGCTCTCTCTCCCCTCCCCCTGACCATGTGAACGCCGAGGCTGGTGGCGGACACAGGTCTCCCCTCTCTTTACCCATATAATAAATTGCTTATACTTGAACAGCTTGACCCTGGAGAAGTCTCTCACTGCGAGCGAGTTTTTACACAGCAATAGATATGGCTCTTCCTTGTCCTGACCTTTCTACCTTTTCAGTGTAAAGTGACAAATGGATCCTTGGCTAGGCTCCTAGTTTCATGTCTTCAATGGGTTTCTGATTTGCAATTGACTTATGTTTTTGAAGTTCCTTACCAAATTCTTTGTTTCTCCTTATAAACCCAGCTGAACAAGCATAAGCTTGACAGACAACTAGTTATTAGCCAATGATTAACTTCTAATTTCAACAAGGCCTCTGTGACGGTTTTAAAGCATTAGCTAAAAATCACCAGAAAACTTACTCATCTTTTGCTGTGAGATATGGATTAGGAGAAGGGCAAAACAGCCTTAAAACTTAAAAGGAATAAAGAAAGTTTATTAACAAAACTACAAGAATAAGAAACCAGAATAAAACCTCCAGAAACCCTTCTTCCCCACTACCCAACCATTCCCTTGTCTAACTGACAACATGGAGACAAAACTTGGTGGTAAAAACAGTACCAATTATACAATAGTCTTTTAATCAGTCTTTGTAGAGAAAAGTTTCCTTTAGTCATTCCATGGAGATTTCTCCACAAGAAAACAGTTTTCTCATGGATTTTCATTCCCCTGAAGCCAGCCGCCCAGAAAACTCTGCTATCAGGCCCTCCTCCCATTTCACACCACTTTGAGGCGTGTTCATGGGCCATGAACTCAAGGGGTGTCATTTTAAGGATGAGTTATTCAAAGGTAAAGGTTCTCTTCATCTGTCCCTGTGATCATCTCAGGGAACAGAGGTTTTCTCTTCTTTCCTGGGGGCTAAGTGTCTCCATCAACTCTCACTTCTCTTTCTCTGTTCCAGCATCTCATGGGATCACAACTACTTCACTATCTGCTCAGCTTCATCAATGGATTACTTCTGCTCAGATCTATACTTTGAAATACTTCATTCTGCCCAAAACACTCTTTCATGAATTAAAGGAGTTTTTCCGAACATTATTGTCCCATCTCCATGGCCTTAACAAAAGAATATTTCAGCTTCTTAAAGCATGTCCTCATTTGTTGTAATGCATTTAGAAAAGATGGTATGACCCAAAGAATGTACCCCCGAAAATGTAGAATTGTAAGTTTCTTTCCCTTAACTCTTTCTCCCCAGTTCACCTTATTGGTTGTGTGAATGTAAGCACCCTCTTCCCCCTGCCTTCAAAAAGGTGCGCTTATCGATACCTCTCCTCTTTCCCTTCTGCTCTTCTTCACAGGACCCCAAGAAATAAAGCTGAACTTCCATCTCAGCTAAGGGAAAGGGCCTCATTTTTAAGTTCTTCTTTTCTATGCTATACTATCTCCCCTGTTTCCCTGGCTGCTGCTGGGCGGACAGTGGTAACAGAGAAACATGGGACATAGAAATTATAGCAGTTGGCGCCCATTGGTGTGGCTCTAAGAAACCCCCAAAAGCAGCTGGAAGCACATGTGTGTGTTTCGCAAGCCTGGACATGTCAACTACCTTGAAAAGCTAAAACACAAATATAGCCTACAAGGGAGAAATCGGTAGCTTTCTCAAGCCCAGAGAACGTAGATTTCACAAAGAAGAAGTTTTATTGCTTGGCAACGTAAGAGTGGTAAGTCACACCGGCCGATGGTGGTGGGGAATGTGAAACCAGGGCAGAGCAGGTCCCAGGCACAGCCTGTGCAGCAGCGTGCATGAGCCAAGCCAGGATCAGCTGGGCACATGCCCGAGCCGGCAGCTGTGAGAACCACAGGCTGCGCAAATGGCAGGGGTGTCCCTACGGGCAGCGGGGAACGGCCGGTGTAGCGAGCGCAGAGGCGGGGCAGCAGCACCGGCGGCAGGGCCGGCGGCAGTGGCAGCAGGGCTGCCCCAGACCATGTGATCGGTGGCCGTGGCGCGGAGGCCCTTCCCTGTGCGGTGCAGAGACCAAGCTCTGGGCTCCACGCAGACCCGGCTGCAGCACGTTATGCATGACAGCCACGTGGAGTGGGCACACGGCGGCCGCAGGACAGCTGAGCTTATCTTACCCCAGTGTGTGTGGGGGGGTGGCAAGCTGAGAGAAAAAGAAAAAAAGAAGCCTGCCTCTGCATCGCTTAGTTTCTTTTGCAGTAAAACAAGATAAAAGCGAGTTGTGCTAACACACTGTTAATAGCAGAAATGGGATCCAAACTGTCTATACCCCAACCAAATTTAAAATCCAAATTGCAAGAATTTTTTAACACTATTAATGTTAAAATTTCTAGAAAAGAGTTAAAACGCTTCATCTCATGGTTATCTCAACAACATTCCACAGCTTGATTTGTCAGAAATAAATTCTATCTCTGCATGGGATCAAATTGGCAATTTTTTAACACTTAAAGTAGAAAATGGAGACAAAACTGCTTTAAAATATCTCCCAATTTTTCTTATAATTAGAAAAGAATTGATTAACAGAGAAAAGGACATAAAAAACCAGCCACTGCAGTTTCCATCAGTTTCTCCTAATTCTTCTCTCATACCCTCTGCCCTTGAACTGAAAAAGATACATGGAACAGATCCAGAAACTCAAGAAATGCACTGTAACAATGCCATTTCTGGATCCATGTGTCTCATTCAGCCCCCCATCTCTGATAGTGTTGCGCAAACTATCAGAGACACTTCCCTGTACCCCCATATTCTGGCTATGAAATTTCCATACCTCCACATGGCTGGAATCCAAAATGAAGTTGGCCATGTGCCAGATAGCCATGTGGACAAACCTCCCTCGTATCTCCCTCTCCCTTCCCATGACACTTTCCATCCACCTCACTCCGCCCAGTTCCCTTACTCCTCCCATAATCCCTCCCCTCCCTCACATATTTCCCTTCCTCCTACTATACCCTGCTCAAGCATGACATCATCTTGCAACCCCACCTCCAAATGTTGCAACCTTTCCCTCCACACCCCTGCCTTCTGTCCCCACAGGAAAGGGGAGAGTGAGAGGGGTGGCCCTGCCCCCTGCTCCCGTAAGAAGGCGGGGGAAGGGGTGTCCTGTCCCTGCCCCTCGGGGAGGGGAGATGTATCCCTGCCCAGCCCCTGTGGGGGTGTGGGTGGGTCCCTTCACCCACCCGGGGGTGAGGCGAGGACCCCTGGGCCTGCTGGGGGAGGGGCTGAGTCCCTTCATCCATCTGGTGGGGAAGCAGGGTCTCCAGGGCCTGGTGGGGATGGGGCTGGACAGGGAAACCCCGGAGATACAGGCTCTGGGGAAGATTGGGATATGCCTACAGCTGCACCTGTGATATTTACTGGTAAAAAAACAACTAATAGACAATGTCAGCCTTTCTCTTACCATGATATCTGAGAGATATGAAAAATGCAATGGGAATTTGGTGAACATAGTGAAATACTAAAAAGAATGATTAAAGATAATTTAAAATCTCAGGAGTTAGTCCCTGCTGACCTCAAAGACTTCTTCAGATGCTGCCTAACCCCCACTGAGCTTGATTTTTGGGAAAGTTCATGGAAAAGGTCATTAAAAGACCTCCTAGATGAACTCAAGCAAAGCATGCAGAATGCAAAAGATGCAGAAAATAATTAAATTACTTTTGAGCACCTCGGTGGGGAAGGGAGGTGAGCCAAGCCTGAAGATCAGGCGCAGGTTCTAACAAAACCTATTTTAGATAAGATCTGTGATGTAGCAGAAAAAGCTTACAATAAAATACCTACACTCGAAACCCAAGTCAGTTATGTTAATATTAATCAACTCTCATCCGAGAGTTTCTTGTAGGTTGTAGACCGCCTCAGACGGCAGATAAAACAGCAAGTACAAGAACCAGCAGCACAAGCAGAACTGATTAAAGAAATGGCTCAAAGAAATGCCAAAGAGGCCTGCCGTAAAGTGATTTTAAATCTACCCATCTATCCTCCACCCACCATAGCAGACATGATCCAGGACTGTGCCAAGAAAGCAGACCTGTACAGTGCACACGACAAGAAACCAGGACCATTCAACCCAAGGACTGCAGCAGCAGTAACACCAGGGATGAACAAGCTGCAGATGTCACCAGAACAGCTACAGCACATCATCTGCTTCCAGTGCAAGAGGCCAGGACATTTCGCAAGGAACTGTCCTCAAAACCAGCAACAAGGGAAAAATCAGAAAGAAGCTGTAGCAAATCAAAAAAACTGAATTCAAAGTGCTTTTCTGTCAAGCACAGAGGCACAAAAATGACAGACCTGAAAGAAGGAAAAGACTCTTAATGGGAAAAGGGGAGGAAAGGGAGTGGAGTGAGAGACTGCAGAAAGATAATTGTGGGGAACGCATGCCTAATAAGATCTGGCAACCGCAAAAGCGATTCAGACTTGTAACTGCTAAAGCTTTTTGTTTCAGATCTAATCGTTGGACTGTCATTGGAGGGGACCTGCAGGACAATTCACAAGACCTGGCTGGACTGGATAGTAGATATTTTGTTATTGGAGACACAGCACACACACCAATAGAGATGGAGGTGGCTCCCATGACAATTAAGGGAGACATGACACACCTCATTCTCTTGACAAGATGTCCTCAACTGTAACTTTTCTCTAAAAATTCTTTTTTCTGCTTCTCTGTTTCTGCTGCATCTCTTCTGTATTTTTCTTTTTATTCCTGGATTTCTCAGCCTCCTTTGGACTGAATTCTTTTGGGATCCTCCCTCATGGGGAGCCCTGCTTATCTCAGTTCTTATGATTCGAAGAAAACTCCCGAGCTTGTTAGAATCTTGTTTCTCGTGTTTATTAGAAGGTGATCACAAAACTTAACAGGTCTCTCCAGGCTGGTTACACAAGGTTAATCTTTGTAATCTGGTACATTTCTTTCTTCTGATGGTACAAACAAGGCCTTGTGGCACACTTCGTGTCTGATGCACAAAATGGCCTTGAACTACACAGTTCTTTTATCTTTATACCTATATTTACCCAATTAACAAAAGACACGTATATTATTTTTCTTAATGACCCAATGACCCATCACCTCTGTGATGCACTACAGCATTTTCTATCCAATCACTTACTATTACACAAAAACCTCTAGGAGAAGAACATGAAGAAGAAAGAAGAAGGGACAAGGGACAACACCCTAAATCCTCCATCTTGTCTCCTGTTCTCTAAACTAACTTTTTCACCCAGTGATTTAAAAAAACTTTCTAATCAACTCACACTTTTAGCTTTTTCTATCTAACTTTAACATTTGTTTTCATGTATCACCATGAAAACATGCTCATGAATTCCATATTACATGAAATTCATTGTTTTTCTAGATCTTAGAACTAAGTATTAGAAACAAGGGCACACAATCTGTATCTCAGACTCCAACACTCAACCACCCCTCTATGTAGCCAAAGGGCAGATAATAGCCCAAGTGATCCCTGTTCCAACAGAAGTCCCAGTAGATGACAAAGCACCAGGAGTATACTGGGCAGAATTGGTGGGTGAAGACAAACCCACTATGGGGTGTAACCTGACACATAAATCAGTACAACTCCATGTAGAACAGTTAATTGACACTGGGGCACATGTGACTATCATACCTGAAACAGTGTGGCCTTCACGTTGAGAATTGCAACCCGTGGCAGGAAAAATACAGGGTGTTGGAGGGGTGAAACTGGCAAAAATCTCTAAAGCTATTGTTCAGATAGAAGGCCCGGATGGAAGATTGGCGAGTGTCCATCTTTTTGTCACTGATTACAAGTGCCCCCTGTGGGGAAGAGACATCATGTCCCAGTGGGGAGTGAAATTAACAATTCTTGAGACACCCCAGGATTTTTGATGGAGGCCACTGTTGAGTGTCCTGTCCAAAAGCTATCTTGGCTAGATAATGATCCAATTTGGGTGAACCAGTGGCCTCTTAGCAGACAGAAACTTGAGGCGGTAGAAAATCTGGTGGAAGAAGAATTGGCCAAGGGACACATAGTAGAAACAACCAGCCCGTGGAATTCCCCAGTGTTTGTAATTAAAAAGCCAGGGAAGGATAAGTGGCACTTCCTTCAGGATTTGAGAGAAATAAACAAAAAAATAGAGGACATGGGGTCTCTTCAACCAGGGATGCCATCCCCGACTATGTTACCACAAAATTGGCTACTAGCAGTGCTAGATATTAAAGACTGTTTTTTTTAAATTCCCCTGCCCCCAGAGGATGAACCACGGTTTGCCTTTTCCATTCCCACAATTAACCAAGAAGCCCCAATGAAACAGTACCACTGGACAGTACTATCTCAGGGGATGAAAGCGAGTTCCTTCATCTGCCAGTGGTATGTGGGGGTCATTTCTGTCCCCAGTGCATGCTGAAAAAAGAGATGCCATCATTTTGCACTACATGGATGATGTGTTAGTGTGTTGTCCCAATAACAACATGCTGCAAGACACCCTTGGCCTAGTGGTTAAAGTTTTAACCTCTGCTGGATTCCAATTGCAGGAAGACAAGGTTCAAATGATGCCACCTTGGAAATACCTGGGCCTGGAGATCGCTAAACAGACTGCTGTTCCACAAAAATTGGATATTATTGGCAATCCTAAAACTCTAGCAGATCTCCATTCCCTATGTGGGTCACTAAACTGGGTCAGACCCTGGCTAGGTCTCACTAATGAAGACCTGAGCCCCCTGCTTAATTTATTGAAAGGGGAGAAAGAGTTGCTGTCTCTCAGGGAGCTGACTCCAGAATCAAAACCTGCAATTGAAAAAGCACAAAGGGCCTTGGCAGAAAGACAGGCACATTGCTTCAAACCTGAGCTGCCTTTCAAATTTATTGTCCTGGGGAAATTTCCACACTTACATGAGCTAATATTCCAGTGGGCTGAGGGGCAGAGAGATCCACTCTTGATCATAGAGTGGGTCTTCCTCTCCCATCAATGACCCAAAACCATCAGCAAGCCACAAGAGCTGATGGCTCAGCTGATCCAAAAGGCCAGAGTGAAGCTGTGGGAACTGGCAGGTTGTGACTTTGTGTGTATTCAACTCCCGGTCAGACTCTCTGGGGAAAGAAAGCACTCTCCTGAGAAACTGACCAAGGAGATGTTTTAGCACCTGCTGCAGAGTAATGCTAACCTCCAGTTAGCTCTGGACAGCTACAGTGGGCAAATATCGGTCTATACACCATGGCACAAATTGTTTCATGAGGAATTCCACCTCATTCCTTGTGAGAAAAGGAGCCGTAGGCTGCTCAAAGCTCTTACAGTGTTCACTGATGCATCTGGAGGATTCCATACTTCGGTGATGACTAGGAGAGATCCTCTGACTCAGCATTGGGAAGCTGATGTTGAATTTGTGGAGGGATCACCCCAGATAGCTGAACTGGCTGCGGCCGTTAGAGCCTTTGAGTTTTCAGCGCCGATCAATTTGGTTACAGACTCAGCCTATGTAGTAGGGTTAATTCCCAGAGCAGAGCAGGCAGTTCTCAAGGACATCGAGAACGAACATCACTTTAGGTTGCTCTCAAAACCGATTTATTTAGTTTCATCTCAAGAGAGCATCCTTTCTATGTGATGCATTTGAGGTCACATGCAGATTTACCCGGTGAAATCACTGAAGGAAACCACAAAGCTGATTCCCTTGCCGCCCCAGCCTAAAAGGTGCTTCTCCCAGATGTATTCCAGCAGGCTAAGCTGAGGTATCAGCAATACCGTCAAAATGTGCCTGGACTGATCCATCAGTTCCAGCTGACATGGGGTCAAGCTAAAGCCATTGTGGCCACCTGTCCCAATTGCCAGCTCCAGGCTATGCCGTCTCTGGGTGTTGGGGTTAACCCCCGAGGCCTTGAGAGTTGTGAAGTGTGGCAGACAGATATCACACACATTCCCAGTTTTGGTCACCTAACGTATGCACATGTGGGCATTGATACTTACTCAGGGGCAGTGTATGCCTCTGCTCATGCAGGAGAAAAAGTTATACATGTCAAACAACACATGGTACAAGCCTTTTCAGTGCTGGGGATCCCTAGGGAAATTAAAACTGATAATGGCTGTCCTGGTTTAGGGCAAATTTGGGAGAAAACCTCCAGTGGGGCTCCCCCAGGGAAGCAAACCCACGTGGCCCTTTTCTCCCACCCCCCAACCCATTCGGGAAGAGATTTCTCTGAGAGAAGTGGAAAAAGCCTGTTTATTTCACTGGCACAGCACTACCCAGCACAAAAATGAACAATATCAAATTACAAAACCTCTTGCCGTTCAGACGAGATGACAAACTTCAGAGGGTCTCTTTCCTGTGGGTGTTTACTCTGTTATCAGTCCCTCTGGCGCTGGAAAATGCCACTGCCCAGGCTGGGCTCCCGGTAGTCCATGGGTGCAAGCTCCCGGTGCTCCCCCGAGTCCCCAGTCCAGAGCAGGTTCGATTCGTTTCAGAAAAAGGGAAAGAAAACAGTCCAGGAAGACCTCTCTGCTCGGCTAGTTGGAAAGCCAAGGCGATCTGTCTCTTGTTGTCTGTCTGTGCTGTAGTCAAAACTCCCGATGCGGGGGGGGGGGAGCAAGTACAGTCTCTGATAACAGACTCGGTGCTTCTTTTCCACTCACTTTTACTCTTAGATGGAATTTTAAGAATACAAAACCTGTGTCTGGGTTAGGTGGACGAATGGGGATACAATTTAACATCATAATCAACCCAGGACAATGGCCCAGCGTATAAATCCAAAGAGTTCCTAGAATTTGTCCGGCAGTGGGGAGTGGAACACAAAACCAGCATCCCCCACTCCCCCACAGGTCAAGCTGTGATTGAACGTACCCACCAGATGCTCAAAAAAGTCCTAACCAGGCAGGGCAGAGGGGCAGTGTGGATGTCTCCACAACAAAAGCTCTGTAAAACCATGCTTGCCATCAACTTCTTGAACTGTTCATTTGCAAACATGAGTCCCCCAGTGTCTCAGCATTTTAACAGTGGTGATCAATTTAAGTTGTGTAGTGTCCGGTAGTTTTAATCAGGGACCCAGAAACTTGGCAGACCAAAATCCCCTATGAACTTGTCACCTGGGAGCGTGGCTATGCATGTGTGTACACCCCTACAGGCACCCCAATGGATACCTCAGAAGTAGGTAAAGCCTTTTTTTTCCAAAAATGCAGCCCCAGCAGAAATATAGGAGAGACAAGTGGCAGTTGTTGCCAAAAGAAGACACCACTGGAAAGAGCAAGAAGAAACCTTCCTAGCCTCTGGTTACACTCTGACCTGTACACCCTGACTGTGAATATGCTTTAAAAATGTTTGTTTCTTTTATTTTAGAAAAAAACTACCTCACACTCAAACCCATGATGAGCCCTACCTCAGCTGTCATCCTCCTCGCACTGAGCAACCTGGAAGCTGCCTGGATCATCCCTCAGCCACCACAGAACATCTGGGTGACCCTGGCACAAACACTCCAGCAAGAGAATCTCTGCTTGTCCACTGCAGCAGCAAAAGACCCTATGTCCACCTGTCTAGTAGGGATCCCACTGCAGGCTGGAGACTTTCCAGACAGCTTTGACACTCCCAGGCCTAACACGGTTCAAAAACACAGCGCCCAGCCACGTGAAAGCCGTAAACAGTGGGCTGTATTAGTTAAGAACCCTGTGGAGGAGTGGTTACCAAAACTACCCAAAGCAGATAAGGGACTCCAAGAATTAGAGCTATTGGGTTCTTCCCCAGCACCTTATTGTATCCACTTCTCTTACAACTCGCTGTCAGATACTAAACTATATCACCACATAATCCAGTATTGAGAGGATATCAAAGCAAAAAAATGGTGTAGTATGTAAGTCACGTGGCAGCAGACAATCCTCTCCGCTCACATCCAAAAAACCTCCCTAAAGGTATATTTCTGATTTTAGGGGATAGAGCATTGGCAGGGATCCCATCTCGGCTTCAAGGAGAGCCATATACTTTTGGGCGGCTGTCCCTGTTAGCACCCAAACCCAAATCACTAAATGGAATCAGAAAGACAATTTGACTCACAAAGTCCACAAGAGAAGCACTGATCTTTTGGACCTAAATTGTGATTCTGAAATTTTCCACTGCGCAAAATCAAAAAGAATTGCTGCATCCATATTCCTTGGGTTGCAGCTGCCAAAGTACTAGGTGAGTTAGGACACCAAGAGTACTGGGTGGTTAAACAGGCAAACTTAACATCCACCACCCTCAGCTCCCTCCTAGAAGATGAGGAGATCACCAGGCAGGCCACACTCCAGAACCGAGCGGCCATAGATTTCCTTCTGCTGCTGCATGGACACAAATGCCAGGAATTTGAAGGACTTTGCTGCTTAAACCTGACCTCGAAAGCTCCCGATGTCCACTTAGCCCTCTGAGAGATGAAAAACCTGATTGGACAAGTGAAGCAAGAATCGGAGGACTGGTTTAGAGAGGTGTTCAAAGGCTGGAGACTCACAGGATGGTGGACTTCAATAGTTAAAACAATCCTGTTGGTTTTTGTTGTTCTGTTTCTAATCATACTAGCATTCGGGATTGTCTTTGTTTGATTTTAAAAACTCTTAGTAGTTTAATCTCCTCTTCCTCAAAAGTCAACCACATAGAACTAGCGGAATGAAAGCAGCCTTTCCGGCCCACCAGTCACGAGTGGTGGACAAACTCGTGTTCTGCATAAGAATAAGCCCAAAGCCCTATCTTTAATTTTTATATAATAAAAAAGGGTGAGGTGTTGTAATGCATTAAGGATCATGGTATGATCCTGAGATATACCCTCTGAACTGCAGAGTGGTTAGTCCCTTCCCTTGACTCCTCCCTTGTAATGTTTTCCTATTGGTTGTAATTTCTAACCCTTCCCCCTTTCCCCTCCTTTCAAAAAGCAGCGCCAGGCCAGTCTCTTCTATTTTTCTGCATTGGATCCCCTGAATAAAGCCGGGATTTTGTCCCAGGAAGAGAAGAGCCTCATTTTTACCTCTAATCCTTGCTATTTAGATATAACCCCCACTCCTCTGGACAGTGGCTGGGTGGAACGTGGCACCAGGGGAGAAGGGGGACTAAAAATAGCATCCCTTGAGTGCTCTTTGAGGCATTGGAGAGAACACCTTGTGCCTGCAAAGCGAACATCCCATCCTCATTACAGGGCCAAGAGAGAAGATGGCCATTGCTTGTCCTTTTGTGGTGCAGAGACCTTACACAGTATGGGGAAGAGACATTTTATCCCAATGGGTAATGAGAATAGAAATGGATTATTAATAGGGGTCACTGAGGCACTCACCACCTTGAAACTGACTTGGAAAACAGACAACCCTATTTGGGTGGATCAGTGGCCCTTGGGAAGAGGGAAATTGAGTGCCCTCAAAGAGCTAGTCAAAGAACAGTTGCAAAAAGGCCACATGAAGACAACGACCAGTCCCTGGAATTCTCCAGTTTTTGCGATTCATAAAAAAATCTTCAGGCTCATGGAGATTGATTCATGATCTCCGGAAAATCAATGAGGTCATTGAAGAGATGGTACCCCTTCAGCTCGGATTTCCGTCTCTTTTGATGATTCTGAGACATTGGCCAATCATGATCTTTCATCTCAAGGACTGTTTCTTCAACATTCCACTTCATCCAGAAGATGCTCCTCGATTTGCCTTCTCTGTTCCAAGCATCAACAGAATGAAACCTCTGCAGAGATACCATTGGGTGGGACTACCCCAAGGTCTCCGCAATTTGCCGACAATTTGCCAATGGTTCGTGGCACAAGTCTTGTCTCCAGTGTGGAAAAAATATCCAAAGGCATTGATCATTCATTATATGGATGATCTGCTCATAGCAGCTTCAACACAGCAAGAACTAGAGGAGACTTGCAGCAGCATGTTTACAGAAATTCAGAAGGCAGGATTGGAAATTTCCACTTCAAAAATTCAGGAAGCCTCACCATGGAGTTACTTGGGATGGAAGATTACAGCACAAGCGATAAGGCCACAGAAAATACAAGTGAGAACTCAGGTCAACAATTTGCAGGACTTACAGCAATTCTCGGGTGAGATCAACTGGGTCAGATCAATTTTGGGAATCACAAATGATGAACTTTCATCACTTTTCAATCTACTGAAAGGAGACAGTAACATTAGATCTCCCAGAACTCTCATGCCTGAAGCTTGGGATGCCCTCGAGAAGATCACTGAAGCTCTTCAGCAAAGACAAGCACATCATTTTTCAATGACTCTCCCCTTTTCCTTGGGGGTGTTAGGGAAGGGCATTCAATTATATGGTCTTATATTCCAATGGGATGATTCACAAAGATCCTTTGTTGATAATAGAATGGGTATTCTTGCCCTACAGATTTCCTAAGACAATTTACACTCCATTGGAAATGGCAGCCCAGATAATTATCAGGGCCAGAACCAGATTGCTAACAATGGCAGGTAAAGATTTTGCTACATTCTACCTGTCTCTGAAGAAAAATTATTTAGATTGGGCATTGCAAAAATCAGATGATTTGCAAATTGTATTGCTAAATTTTTCAGGTGTTTGTTGAAATAGTTTCCCAAGCCATAAACTGCTGCAGTCAAAATTAAGTTACAGAGAGAAACCTAAAATAAGTGAGGTACTGTTGGATGCAATAACACTATTTACAGACGGTTCAGGAAAAACACATAAATCAGTCATAACATGGCAGGATGTAACCACAAAAAAATGGGAATCAGATATTCAAACAGTACAAGGTTCACCTCAAATTGAGGAGTTAGCAGCAGTGGTCAGAACATTTCAATTTCAAGAACCTCTCAATTTGATCACAGGTTCAGCCTATGTGGCAAACACTGTCAAAAGGATCGAAGGATCTCTTCTGAAGGAAGTTGATAGCAAGAATTTGTACCATTATCTTGTGAGTATGCAGAAATTATTAGAGCAAAGGGAAAATCAGTATTTTGTTTCTCATATCAGAGCACATTCTTCTCTTCCAGGGTTTTTGGCAGAAGGAAATTCTCAAGCAGATAAGTTAACCATGGTTATTTCGGACACCTTGCCAAACATTTTCGAACAGGCAAAATTGAGTCATGCATTCTTTCATCAGAATGCTCAAGCACTGATGGGTACTTTTCGCATTTCAAAAGAGCAAGCGAAAGCCATCAAAGGTGCTTACCCAGATTGTCAGCTGGCACAGCCTCCTGTATCTACAGGGGCAGTGAACCCAAGAGGATTAGACAGTTTACAGTTATGGCAAGCAGATGTCATGAAATATCCACCTTTTGGAAGATTCAAGCATGTCCATGTGCTCGTAGACACTTTTTCAGGTGAAGTTTTTGCCTCTCTTCACACAGGTGAAACAGCAAAACAGGCATGTAAGCATTTTTTGCAGGCATTTGCATCATTAGGTGTACCTAAAGAAATTAAAACAGATAATGGGACAACTTACAAGAATCACACCCTCTACAAATTCCTGAGAAAATGGGGTGTTCTCCACACTACTGGCATCCCCCATTCTTCCACAGGTCAGGCAATTATTGAAAGAACACACTGTACTTTAAAGTCTACTTTAGATAGGCAGAAAAGAGGAGAGGCAGAAGCTACACCTCAGATGTGATTGAACAAAGCTTTGTATGCTTTAAACTTTCTGAACAGCTCCTTTACAGAACCTATTCCACCAATTATCAGGCATTTCTCAAATAGTACCCAGGCAAAACTAAAGGACAAACCTTTGGTTTTGATCAGAAATCTAGAGTCAGGATGGATTGAAGGTCCATTTCAACTAATCACCTGGGGAAAAGGGTATGCTTGTGTCTCCACAGGTGCAGGACCAAAGTGGGTTCCCGCAAGGCATGTGAAAACATATCAAGACAAGAAGCAAGCAGACGGAGACCCCCAGAAACTGAGAAGCAAGCACACAAGCATGATCCAGCATGAAGACAGTATCTGACACCTTGAACATCAGACAACCTGCGTGCAAAAAACTTATGGACTGGGAACTCTGTGAGGAAGGGTTGTTCAGAGATCTGAGAATTCTTATTGTTATGAATGCAAAGGCAAATTTAGGTTAAATAAAAGAACAGTTTATTATAAAACAATTTTTATAATAAAAATAAACAACGAGGAAAAATCACAATAAAATAAACAGCGCAGCGCTGGGTGGACAGGGGTCTATACCCAAAGGTATAGGTGTTCCCAAATCCACGCTCGAGGGTTCTCTGGCCTGGGTTTTTATAGGGATTTTGTGTCCTGAGGCCAAATTCCAGGCAGGCACCATTCACCAAGGGTCCTTGATTGTTGGATGAATTGATTTCCTGGCGTTGGAGAATAGAGTCAAATAGACGTCCGGGCAGAGTCTCCTCATATGTAAAGAAGTTCTGAGTGTTCCTTGATTTCATTTTGGTTAGGGCCATCTGGATGGGGTGGTTGGATCCGGGTTGGAGCTGATGGATATCTCGGCTGGACTTTTCCCTTTGTCAGCCTGATTGCTTCCCCAACAGTGGCCTGCAAGGCGGGGTGTTCAGGTCCGGCAATGAGTATCTCGTCCGAGCTCGTTCCTTTGTCAGCCTGATGGCCCGTGTCCTGCTCATTCTTTTCGGTTGATGGGCGCCGGCTAGGATTGTTATCTCTCGAATGGGAATTCGCGACTAGATCTGGGGAAGGACTTGTTGGCCACACTGTATTTTATATTTTATATTATTATAGCTACAAATATATTTATTTAGACCTCTAAAAATTTTTATTCATAAGTTCATTTATCACATTATGAAAGATAACGTTTTCTTGGCAAAGAGAAGGGGGATCATGTTGCAATCGGAGGCACAGAGAGTGTGCCCTTATCTCTGATACCTGGCTCTGACATCCAAGAAAACACTTAATTTCATATAACACCATGAGAACAACTGTTAAAGTTAAATAGAAAAAGCTAAAAGTGGGAGTGTGTAAATTAGAGAGATTTCTTAAGTCACTGGGTGAAAAAGTTAAAGTTTGGAGTTTAAACTAGTTTAGAGAACAGAAGACAAGATGGAGGATTTAGGGTGTTGTCTCTTGTCCTTCTTCTTTCTTCTTCATGTTCTTCTTCTAGAGGTTTTTGGGTAATAGTAAGTGATTGGATAGAGAATGTCACAGTGCAGCACACAGATGATGGGGTCATTGGGTCACTAAGAAAAATAATATACGTGTCTATTATTAATTGGGTGAAAATAAGTATAAAGATAAAGAAACTGCATATTTCGGGGCCATTTTGAGCCATTCTAGCCAATTTGAGCCAGTCGATGGTGGGTTGAACTTGAGCAGAAAGTCCAGGGACGAATGCCAAGTCTTTTGATAATATATTAATAAACATGAGAAACAAGAGCCTAACAAGCCTTTGGAGTATCCTTCCTGACATAGAACGAAGATAAGCAAAACTCCCTGTGCAGGAGTATCCTAAGACAACTCAGCCCAGAAGAGACCGAGCTCCTGCATCACTCCCCCTGGGTGGAGCATCTCACAGTGGGATGATGTATCAGTCATGTAATGAGAGTCAGTGGCCCATTAACTGAAGATATCCCCCTCGAGGGAGGTTGAGTAATGGAAGATATAGAGAACACTGCCCCACCTGGTTTTAACAGCTGGCCCATTAACATAAGATATATTCCAGTTATGAGAGATTGGTCATGAAAGAGATAAAGAAAACTGCCCCACCTGATTTCAACAGATAGTAATAGAATACATACTTTTGGTTTCATCTTGCATTGGAACCCAAGACAGTGTGAAACAACTGATTCTTTCCAGTTCAATAAATCCTAAGTACTAAAAGGAACATGTACATAGACAAGTTGCCTATCTATTCCTACAGCCTGTCTTAAAGGGCCTGTATAATTAGACACTGTCTCCTCTTTTTATATACCAGATATAGGGTGACAATCCTCACTTCTCCTTTCTGCCCTCTGTTCCCTTAGTAAGGAGGTGGCATACTCTGGAGGCCATTCAGAGGACCTGTTGGTACCAAAAATTGCACATCCACTTCATCCCCATCCTCCCCATGATGTACAATAATCCCTTTTCTCCTTTTCCTTGATACATAGCATTAAGATACCTCCTCCCAATCTGCACTTTTTCTGACTATTTGAATCTGCAATTTCATAAAAGCATCAACATAAAAAGCCTCATCCCACTTACCAGGTCAGTGACAAAACAACATCAACCATAAGATTATATTAAACTGCATCAACACCTTTTCCCTGTCCTCCAATTTATAAGGTATCACTGTTGATTAGAGTAACTCATAATTTAATATTTTGTCATTGGTTCTCCCCAAACTTATTCCAGTTTTTCAAAATTCAACCCAGAAGGTTACAGGGAGGAATCATGTACTGGCTCAATCCCACATTTTGTTAGCATTCAGGAACACACATAACCACAAATGGTTATATGAAGGTACTTTATTTAAAGAGCTCTGGGTGTCAGGGGTACACATACCCAAATCTGACCCAATTTGGGTTTTCGAGTTGAACATATTTTATACTCTATTGTTATGCAACTTACATATTAATTATTAAACTTACATTGTTTTATTGTATGCATTGTTTTTACCCAAGCATGAATTTCTCGTGATCCCCCTTTAGCCCCCTAACATGGTTCCCCATGTTCTTTAAACAATAATTATATCTAATCACATCTAACAATTGTATCATTTATCATATACTGATTACACAGGTGCAGCTCAACCTGGTCTTTAGCAAGCACAAGGCCTAACATTTCCAGGGCCTGCTTTTCCCAGGGCTTTCCAAACCTAACTTTCTTTCTAAGTCCCCGAATTTTCTAAGATTTTAAGGCCTTTTACTATCATTTCCCCCCTTTGAAAGCATTTTCACTTTACCATAAGTGCAAATGTTTTCACTTGATACAGTCCTTTGTTTATACTTGGTGTTCTTCAAATCCTCGATTGATGTAAACGTTGTCCTGAATGCTGTCACAAAATGGAGAACCAGAGGATGGTGGGTGTAGATCTCCCATCAGTGCCTTTATTATCTTCTGGTTCCAGGACGTTTTCTTCTGTATTTCTCTTTTTAAGATGCTGTAAACTAACCAAATTGCTAAAAATACAATTAGTAAAATTATCACATTCTCAATGATATATTTAATCCATGAATTCACATTCCACCCTAACCCTTTGAAGATTTTGTTTAACCAACTTGTAGTCAAATCTTTTTGCTCTTCCCATGCTTCATGCTCTATTTATTGCAACTGATTGATGTCATGTTCTACATCTTCTGTTACATTTGGGATGTGGACGCAACAATGATTAATCTGTCCCTTTAAAAAACCACACACTCCATGCTCTTTCAGGAGTAGCAAATCTAAAGCCAATCGATTTTGTAAAGTCATTATTGTGGTGGCTTGTAATTGTATGTTTAGTTCTTTAAATCCTTCTCGAGTGACTCTTGCTAGTCTATCTACCTGACCTGTAAGTTTGTACAACATTTCTCTATTCTGATAGTTCGCTATAGGATCGAGAAAGGACTCTAGGGCTCACCCAAATTTCACTCCACTAGAGGGTTCTTGCCAAATGTCATCCTGATTCTCATTGTCTAGAACTTCTCGTCTGGTTCTTATCTGCAGAAGTTCATGTTTTCCATTAAATGGGGACTTTTTCCAAATAGGACATAAGGTAGGGAGGCCCAAAGTAATTTCTTTTACTTTCCCATCTACAGGCAAATGTGCTGTCCAAGTACCATCACTTGTTGCCCATACAAATGGTCCTGGACTTCGGATTGTACTCCTGCTACATCCTACAATTATTTTGTAATCCATTCTGCCTTGTTTATGTTTAATACCTCTGCAAGCACAACCAATTTGTAGAGCTGTTACCAGAGCTGGCATTTGTTTTATCTCTATGGAATCAGAAGTGCAGTCATAGGTTTTATTACATGCCCACCAACTTACTTTGTTTGCCTTTGTTCGGCTACCAGTGGCAGTGTTCGTTACTGCTGGATCTGTTTCGTTCTCAGAGCCTTCCCACTTAATACACCAAGGGGTGTTTGCCATATATTGGAATTTTTGAAGTATACCCATGGACCAAACACTGTCCCAAGGCTCTATCTGACCTTTCCTATCTTTGGCCTCACACTTCCATATCAGAGTGGTTTCTGTAATGTTTTTTCTGATCTTTTCATAATGTGGCAAAAAGCATTCCCAATTTGCGATGTCTTTGTTTTCAACCCACCACTCTATGATTTGTCCTACCCTGCCATGACTTAAGATGCAATCCCGTTTCCTCAGAGGCCTCATCCACTCTTCTGTTATTTTCCAGGTCTCTTTGACTACTTGCCTCGACTCTGGTACTTGATTACAAATAATTGTTTTGTTCTTTTGTACTTTAGGTAATTTTGATGTTATAATTCCTCAACTTATTGGGTCTCCTGCTGCCTTCGGTATTGGCAGACAGGCAGTTATTCTCCTAGTGTTTTGTATTTTGGCAAAGTCTTTAACTAATCCAATCATCACATTCTCAGCCCGAATTTCATTGGAAATTCTTATCACTTGTGTTTTTGCTTGCATCTCTCTCTTCATTCTAGAACGAAGAGTGATTATTTGACCTTTTTGCATTCCACATCCCAAAGACATCAATAACCATAAAATGAACAGTGGTGCAACTACTATTAACACTCTTAAAGCAATTAAATGCATCTTATCTGCAGCTTTGTTGGTCTTACAGTTTACACAGTCTGTGATCTGGAATGGATTTTTTTCACTCAGGTATAGTGAATCCAGGGGTCCACACCGGCTACTTTCACTGCTGTGAAGGTGGTCAACAGTACCTGATGAGGCCCAGTCCACTTTTCTTTCAGTGGTTCTTCATTCCAATTTTTAATGTACACCTCATCTTCTGGATGTATATCATGAACTGGATTCTCGAGAGTCAGCGGTCTGTTCCACACGAGGGTGCTCCGAAGCCGGGCTAAAGTTTTCCCAAGAGAAAGAACATAATTATATACCTCTTGTTTCCCTGTGACATGTGCATTTGGGTTAGGTTCAGGAGATTCATATGGTTTACCATACAATATCTCATAGGGACTGACTGACATTCCACTCCTTGGTTTTATCCGAATTCTTAACAATGCTATTGGCAAAGCCTGGGACCACTTCAGTTTGGCTTCTTGGCATATTTTACTGATTTTCCTCTTTAGTGTTTGATTCATTTTCTCTACCTGTTCACTTGATTGGGGTCTCCATGGTGTGTGGAGGTCCCAGGTTATTCCCAGCCATCTACTTATTTCTTTTACTATTGTTGCTATAAAATGAGGCCCCCTATCTGATGATATCCCTAAGGGTACCCCAAACCTGGGAGTGATCTCCTGTAATAACCACTTAACCATTTCCTTTGCTTGATTTGTGCGACAGGGAAGGGCTTCTGGCCATCCTGAAAATGTGTCAACCCCTACCAATAGATATTTGTACCCTCAAATCCTTGGTAGTTCTACAAAATCTACCTGCCAATAGTCTCCTGGTTCTATTCCCATCCTGACTCTCCCTAGCTGTGCTTGGCGTCTAGCCACTGGGTTGTTTTTCAAGCAGATCTCACATTTTGACATTACTGATTTTGCCATTGTTAGCATCCGTACTGAGATTAACTTTTGTTTTAGCAGTTTTACCAATGCCTCTGCACCCCAATGACATTCATTATGTTTAATTTGTAGAACTTCTCTCATTATCAAGGGGGGTATCACTATTTGTCCTTGTGCAGTTACATACCACCCTTCTGAATTCTTTTGTGTGTTTAGCAAACGTCCTAATCTCTCGTCTTCTACTGAATATTTTGGTTTTGGAGGCAAATTAAATTGAGATACATTAACTTTTAAAGGTATCAACGCCATTGTTGTTTGCATTTTCCGGGCAGCCTGTTGTGCTTTCCAGTCTGCCTTTCTATTCCCTTCACAAATCTTGGAATTTCCTGATTGGTGAGCTTTGCAGTGCATAATTGCCACTTGCTCCGGCTTTTGCACTGCTTTTATCAATTGTAGGATTGCATCTTGATGTTTAATGTGTGTGCCTTGGGAAGACAGCAGTCCTCTTTCTTTCCACAATGCCCCGTGTACATGCACCACTCCAAAAGCATATTTTGAATCAGTCCAGATATTTACTTTCTTCCCTTCACTCAGCTCTAATGCCCTGGTTAAAGCAACCAGTTCTGCTCGTTGGGCAGATGTGTTTGCTGGCAAGGCCTTTGCCTCCACCACTGCACCTATTGTTGTTACCGCATATCCAGTGTATCTGGTCCCGTTCTCCACAAAACTGCTTCCATCTGTAAACAGCTCCCAGTCTGCCTGTTCCAGTGGGACGTCTTTCAAATCTGTTCTAGCTGAACAGGTATGCTCTATCACTTCCACACAATCATGTTCTAATGGGCCTTCTTCAGTTGTTGAACCTAAAAACAAGGCTGGATTCAAAAGGTTAGTTGTCTTTAATGAGACATCATCCTGCTCAGTCAGGATTACCCGGAATTTCATCATCCTGCTTGGAGATAGCCAATGGCCCCCCTTTTGATCTAAAACAGTGGTTACCATATGTGGTACGTAGACATCCATGTGTCTACCCATCGTGAGTTTCCTGGCTTCTTGTATCAGTATCACAGTGGCTGCAACTGCTCGTAGGCATGAAGGCCATCCGGCACTCACGTTGTCAAGTTGTTTGGAGAAGTAGCCTACCGGCCTTTTCCAGCTTCCCAAATGCTGGGTTAGTACTCCCAGAGCTAGGCGTGATCTTTCGTGCACAAACAGCTGAAAGTCTTTGGATAAATCAGGCAATCCCAATGCTGGAGCAGTTGTCAATGCTTTCTTCAGTTTGAGGAAGGTCTCCTTCTGTGGTCTGCCCCAGGTAAATGGCTGCGTCTTCTGGGCTTCATACAGGGGTTTTGCAATTAGTCCATAGTCCATGATCCACAGGCGACACCACCCTGTCATCCGAAGGAAAACTCGCAGATCATGTAAATTCTGGGGTTCTGGAATGGCACAAATAGCTTGAATATGATTAGTACCCAGCTTACGTTGTCCTTGTGAGATTTCACACCCCAGGTAAATCACAGTCTGTTGGCCAATTTGTGCCTTTCCTTTAGACACCTTATATCCTCCAATTCCCAGCTGATTTAGAATCTCAATCGTTACCTTTATGCAGGTTGCTTTTTCTTCTGTAGCTATCAGTATATCATCAACATACTGTAACAGCAGGTATTGTTCTCTCGGTACTTGCCCATTTTCAGTCCAAATCTCCAGCTCCTTCGCCAGCTGACTTCCAAATAGGGTTGGACTGTTCTTGTATCCTTGTGGGAGTCGTGTCCAGGTGAGCTGAGTTTTCCTTCCATTTTCTGGATTTTCCCATTCAAAGGCAAACAGTTTCCTACTTTCTTTGTCAAGAGGTATGCAGAAAAAGGCATCTTTTAAATCAATTACAGTAAACCATCTATATTTCTCTTTCACGGATGTCAACAATGTGTAAGGGTTAGCTACTACTGGGTAAATATCTTTAGTTATTTCATTTATTGCTCTTAAATCCTGTACTAGTCTGTACTCACCATTTGGTTTCTTCACTGGGAATATTGGTGTATTAAATTCTGATTCACATTCTTCTAAAATTTGGTACTTCAAAAATTTATCAATGGTCTTTACTATTCCTTGCCGTGCTTCTGGTTTTATAGGATACTGTTTGACCCGCACAGGCTTTACCCCATCTTTTAATTCCACATGTATTGGTTGTGCCAGTTTAGATTTTCCCGGTATATCTGTTTCCCATACAGAGGGAATTACTGCATCCTCTACTTCCTTAGGGATAGTAGGGACAGGTTTTTCTTTTATCATTAAAATTTGTCCTGTCTTTGATTCAGGTATTTTCATTAATAGTTCCCCGTTCTCAAAAGTTATTACTGCATCAAGTTTTGCCAATAAATCTCGTCCTAAAAGTGGAATTGGACACTCAGGCACATATAAGAATTCATGTGTTAAAACTTTGTTTCCAAAACACAAATCTAGGGGTTGCAGGAATGGCCGATTCTCTTCCTTCCCTGTGGCCCCAACTATTGTTGTTGTTTTGTCCCCAATTTGCCCTTTCAGGTAATTTAGTACAGAATATGTGGCTCCCGTATCCACCAGGAATTTTACTTCTTTATCTCCCAATTGTATAGTTACTTAAGGTTCCTGTACTGACTTCTGTTCCGATTCTAGTCAGCTGCTGTACTGTCCCAGTACCATAGCCTTGGCAACATCTTCCTGCTGGAACTGACTGCCCTGGTTAAACCGGTTATTCGGGTTGTTTGGGCATTCTTTTTTCCAATGTCCCTCCTGCTTGCAATATGCACATTGATTTAACCCTAATCTTGGCAAAACCGATCCCCCTCATCCTCTGCCGAGTCCACCCCTCCCCAATCCATGACCACCCCTGCCGCGTCCTGTATTCTCTCTTCCTTGTATCACTGCCAAGAGATTTTGCTGCTGCTTCTTACTAGCTTCCCTTTCCCTGCTATTGTATACATTTTCCAAGCCACTTCAAGTAATTTATCCAAATTCCTTAATTCCTCTCCTTCTAACTTCTGTAATTTTCTCCTGATATCGTCTTGCGACTGCCCAAGGAAAATAAGAGCAAGCTGAACTTTTGCTGGTTCTGTTTCTATTTGCAAATCTGTGTATTTTCTCTCGGCTTCTTTAAGCCTTTCCAAAAATGCAGTGGGGGATTCTTTCTTTTCCTGCCTTATCTCATACAGTTTAGACCAATTCATAGTTTTAGGCACAGCATTCTGAACCCCTATCTGAACCCATTCTTGATATCTTTTCAGCCTCCGCATATCCCTAAATACATTAGGGTCCCACCCTGGATCCTCGGTAGGAAAATTCTCATCTAAAGTCCCTGTTACTAACCCAGTTCTGAGATCTTCTCTCGCTCTCTCCTTGGCTGCCCTAAGCACCATCTCTTTTTCAGTAGAATCCATTAGAGTATCTAATATTATTTGTATATCATCCCAATCTGGATTCTGAGTTTTCATAACCATTTTTACCACCCTTGCCACTTTGTCAGGATTCTTTCTATAAGTTCCAGCTGATTGTTTCCAAATTACCAAATCCGCAGGAGAGAAAGGTACCTTTACAAACACCAGCCCCTCTACTCCTACTCCCTGTCTCAAGGGGGCAATCACAGTCTGATTTTGTCTGCCCAAGTCTTTTTCCGTTTTATACAGGACCGGGGCAAACTTAGACCGTGTCCAGTGAGATACCGGTGTCGCTGATTTATTATCATTACATCCATTACTACTATTTTCCCCCCCAGCATTTTTCACATTTCCTTGTATTACAGTTAAATTTTGATCATCTCCTGGGGAAGAAGGATCTGGTGAAGGCGGGAGAGGAGGGTAAAGAGGGAAGGGTGAGGTAGGATTAAGTGGACTAGAATTAGGTGCAATAGGGTTAGGTGGAATAAGACTGGGTGAAGTGGGGGCAGACAAGACAGAGTCAGGTTCTTTTGGTTCTGTTAAAGCCACCTGTAAATCAACATCCATATTGTTCCCCTGACACAAATTTTCTTTTAATGCCAGGTGTTTTAAACATTTCTCTTTTACACAAACCTCATATTTATCACTCACGCATGCTTTAACCACCATCAATCCACACTCAGCCTGCCATTCTGGCTTGTCTCGCAAATAGAAAAACAAGTCAACATACGGAACTTCATCCCATTTTCCGTCTCGCTTACAAAACAACATCAACTGTAAAATAGTATTATATTGCAAAGATCCATTCTTTGGCCACTTTTCTCCACTATCCAGGGCATATCCTGGCCACCATGTATTACAATAATCAATCAACTTAGCCTTATGTAATTCTTCCCCAAAATTACCTTGTTTCCAATGTGCTAATAAGCACCCCAAAGGAAAAGTACCCAGTATGGGAGCACTGCTGCCCATAATCCCTTTAAGCTTCTCCATATTATAACTATAATATACCACAAATGCCGAACCTGCGACGCTTTCGCAGTCGTCTTACGGATGGCGCCTAGGCTTTACCAAGAGGAATTCCTTTAGCCCAACCACGCGCAGCTTTTGCCGTGTCTAACTGGCAGGCACCAAAACCAAAGTAAAGCACCTTACCTCTTGTCCCGGGGACGTTGTGAGCAGAGGAGACGGTCACGGCTGATGGGCTCCCCGAGAATCCCTCGGTGCTGGCTGGAGCGTGATCGGGTTGCAAGTTCTCTCAGCAGCACTCACAAGGTCCCATCTGGGTCGCCAAAATGTTAGCGTTCAGGAACACACATAACCACAAATGGTTATATGAAGGTGCTTTATTTAAAGAGCTCTGGGTGTCAGGGGTACACATACCCAAATCTGACCCAATTTGGGTTTTCGAGTTGAACATATTTTATACTCTATTGTTATGCAACTTACATATTAATTATTAAACTTACATTGTTTTATTGTATGCATTGTTTTTACCCAAGCATGAATTTCTCGTGATCCCCCTTTAGCCCCCTAACATGGTTCCCCATGTTCTCTAAACAATAATTATATCTAATCACATCTAACAATTGTATCATTTATCATATACTGATTACACAGGTGCAGCTCAACCTGGTCTTTAGCAAGTACAAGGCCTAACATTTCCAGGGCCTGCTTTTCCCAGGGCTTTCCAAACCTAACTTTCTTTCTAAGTCCCCGAATTTTCTAAGATTTTAAGGCTTTTTACTATCAATTTAATGATATTTAAGTTACACATTTCCTTTACCCTTTCTTGGGCGTTAGGTGTCCTTCCTTTCGTTCTGGCTCACCTATGGAATTTTTACCCATCAGTAGCAGGGAAAATCTGACTGCTGGTACTTACTGTGTGCTTGAGAAACACAAAGAGTTCAGCTGGGCCGAGGGGGAAGAGGGGCAGGAAAAAAGGGAGGGCGGGGGCAGCTGGGTGCTGGCTGCTTTCTTCAGCTTCAGAGCAGGACACTGTTGGAGTCTGTGATACAGAGTGTGTGCCCTTGTTTCTGATACTTAGTTCTAAGATCCAGAAAAACACTGAATTTCATATAACTTGAAATTCATGAGCATGTTTTCATGATGATACATGAAAACAATTGTTAAAGTTAGATAGAAAAAGCTAAAAGTGTAAGTGTGTAGATTAGAGAGTTTTCTTAAGTCACTGGGTGAAAAAGTTAGTTTAGAAAGCAGAAGACAAGATGGAGGATTTAGGGTGTTGTATGGATGCTCACTATGAAGCAGGGAGCACAGTGCCTGTGGAATAGCAGGCCGCGTAACTTTCTCAGTCTCGCCTGAGAAAGTGGCCTGGGAAATCATAAGGAGGAATTAAAACAATCCTCAGAGATAGAAAACAGCCTTACAGGTGCTGTTTGTCAGTTTCTTGTTTTCTTGCAAGAGAAGGTCGAAGGGTGGTGTACCCCACTGACCAATGATCGTGATGTGTTAGTTCACTAACCAATAAGAGATTTACTTTTCTGTACTTTCACATATCGGTCTATAAAAAAGACCTGAGGTAATAAACCAGGGAGAAATTCTCCTGTTTGACTCCCAAGAGAGTCCGTGTCATTCTTCTTGCCATTCCCAATAGAGCGACAGTGTTGTCTCTTGTCCTTCTTTCTTCTTCATGTTCTTCTTCTAGAGGTTTTTGGGTAATAGTGTTGCAATCCTCTCTCGGGGGGACCCCTCTGTCCTACCCCCCTTGGTGAGAGCCCCGCTCTTCTCAGAACACAGGCAGCGGAGGGGGTCCTGGAGTGGATACAACACGGACTCAAAGTACCTAAACACAGGAGCCCAAACTTGCTTGGAATAATCCCGTGTTTATTGCATGTAGTCAATCTGGGGCAAGAAAGAGACCAAAATGCCCTGGGTCTTATCTCTTATACTAGGGGGCAGGGGTGATTGGGGGATACAGGGAGGTCACAGCCAATGGGAAGGGGGAAGGGAAAAAGGTTCTCAGGTAGAAACTAACATTATACAAACCGGAGGTGAGTTTTACTCTTGGGAGATACCAAGATTTTTAGATTCACTACAACACCTCACCCTCTTCTGTTATACAAAAATGAGAAAGAAAAAAAGCTCTAGCTCATTTTGTCTTTTACCGTGAGCTTGCCCACCACTCACAATTGGTGGGCCAATTAGATTCGTTTCTGTCAGCTAGTTCCATGTGGTTAGCTTCTGAGGCAGTAAAAATTACACTACTAAGGGCCTTTAAAATCAAACAATGGACAATTCCAAATGCTAACACAATCAAAAATAAAACAATAAAAAACAACAAGATTGTTTTGATTATTGAAGTCCACCATCCTGCGAGTCCCCAGCCTTGGTACAGATCACTAAACCAGTCTTCTGATTCTTGTTTCACCTGTCCAATCAAGTTTTTCAGCTCTCCGAGGGCTAAGTGGATGTTGGGAGATTTCAAGGTCAAGTTCAAACAGCAAAGTCCTTCAAACTCCTGGCATTGTTTGTGCCAGGGTCACCCAGATGTTCTGTTTTGGTTGAGGGACAATCCAGGCCGCTGTCAGGCTGCTCAGTGCGAGCAGGATGACAGCAGGGTTAAGGCTCATCATGGATTTGAGTGAGAGGTAGGTTACTTCTAAAAAAAGAAAAGAGACATTTTTTAAAACATATTCACAGCCAAAGTATGCAGGACAGAGGCTAGAAAGGTTTCTTCTTGCTCTCTCCGGTGGCGTCTTCTCTTGGAAGCAACAGCCACTTGCTTCTCTTCTCTTCTTGCTGGGGCTGGATTCTTTGGAACAAAAGGTTTTACCCATTTCTGAGGAATCCATCGGGGGCCTGCAGGGGTGGATACACACACGTAACCACGCCCCCAGGTGACAAGTTCATAGGGGCCCTTGGTTTGCAAAGTCTCAGAGTCCCTGATTAAAACCGGTGGACGCTGTGACAATTTAAACTGATCACCACTGTTAAAATGCCGAGTCACAGGATTCATGATTTCAAATGAGCAGTTTAGTAAATTAATGGTAAACAGAGTTTTACAGAGTTTCTGTTGTGGAGACATCCACACTGCCTCACTACCTGGCCTGGCTAGGACTTGTTTGAGTGTCTGGTGTGTACACTCAATCACAGCTTGACCTGTGGGAGAGTGGAGGATGCCAGTTTTATGTTCTACTTCCCACTGTTGGACAAATTCCAGGAACTTCTTGGATTCATATGCTGGGCCATTATCTGTTTTAATCTCTTTAGGGATTCCCAATACAGAAAAGGCCTGCACTAAGTGTTGTTTGGCATGTACAGATTTTTCTCCTGCATGAGCAGAGGCATACACTGCTCCTGAGTATGTATCAATGCTCACGTGTACATACTTAAGGCGACCAAAACTGGGATATGTGCAATGTCTGTTTGCCACACTTCACAGCTTTCAATTCCTCGGGAATTAACCTAGATGCCTAATGATGGCACTGCCTGGAGCTGGAAATTGGGACAGGTGGCCACAACGGCTTTAGCCTGACCCTGTGTCAGCTGGAACTGACGAATCAGTCCTGGCACATTTTGATGGTATTGCTGATGACTTACCTTTGCCAGTTGGAACACATCTGGGAGATGTTCCTTTTCAGCTGGGGCAGCAAGGGAATCAGCTTTCCTATTCCCCTCAGGATTTCACCTGGCAATAGTGTATGCGACCTTATATGCATCACATAGAAAGGATGTTCTCGATTTGAAACCAAATAAATCAGTTTTGAGAGCAATCTAAAGAGATGTTCGTTCTCAATGTCCTTGAGAACTGCCTGCTCCGCTCTGGACACCACCCCTGCCACGTAGGCTGAGTCAGTAACCAAATTAATTGGTTCTGAAAACTTCTCAAAGGCTCTCACGCCCGCAGCCAGTTCAGCTATCCGGGGTGATCCTTCTACAAACTCAACATCAGCTTCCCAAAGCTGAGTCTGTGGATTTCTCCAAGTCATCACTGACTTGTGAGAGGTTCCAGATGCATCAGTGAACACTGAGAGCTTTGAGTGGCCTTCGGCTCCTTTTCTCATGAGGAATGAGGTGGAATTCCTCATGAAACAATTTGTGTGATGGTGCATGAACTGAAATTTGCCCACTATATCTGTCCAGAGCAAACTGGAGGTTAGCATTGCTCTGCAGCAGGTGCTAAAACATCTCTTTGGTCATTTTCTTAGGAGAGTGTTTGCCTTCTCCAGAGAGCCTGACCGGGAGGTGAATACACACAAAGTCACAACCTGCCAGTTCCCGCAGCCTTACCCTGGCCTTTTGAATCAGCTGAGCCATCAGCTCTTGCGGCTTGGTGATAGTTTTGGGTCGTTGACGGGACAGGAAGACCCACTCTATGATTAAGAGTGAATCTCTCTGCGCCTCAGCCCACTGGAATATTAGCTCATGTAAGTGTGGAAATTTCCCCAGGACAATAAATTTGAAAGGCAGCTCAGGTTTGAAGCAATGTGCCTGTCTTTCTGTCAAGGCCTTTTGTGCCTTTTCAATTGCAGTTTTTGCTTCTGGAGTCAACTCCCTGAGAGACAGCAACTCTCTCTCCCCTTTCAATAAATTGAGCAGGGGGCTCAGGTCTTCATTTGTGAGACCTAGCCAGGGTCTGACCCAGTTTAGTGACCCGCATAGGGAATGGAGACCTGCTAGAGTTTTAGGATTACCAATAATATCCAATTTTTGTGGAACAGTCCGTGCATTAATTTCTAGGCCCAGGTATTTCCAAGGTGGCATCATTTGAACCTTGTCTTCCTGCAATTGGAATCCAGCAGAGGTTAAAACTTTAACCACTAGGCCAAGGGTGTCTTGCAGCATGTTGTTATTATTGGGACAGCACACTAAGACATCATCCATATAATGCAAAATGATGGCATCTCTTTTTTCAGCACGCACTGAGGACAGCAAGGACCCCACATAAAACTGGCAGATGAAGGGGCTCGCTTTCATCCCCTGAGATAGTACTGTCCAGTGGTACCGTTTCATTGGGGCTTCCCTGTTAATTGTGGGAATGGAAAAAGCAAATCATGGTGCATCCTCTGGGTGCAGGGGAATTTGTAAAAAACAGTCTTTAATATCTAGCACTGCTAGTAGCCAATTTTGTGGTAACATAGTCGGGGATGGCATCCCTGGTTGAAGAGACCCCATGTCCTCTATTTTTTTGTTTATTTCTCTCAAATCCTGAAGGAGGTGCCACTTATCCTTCCCTGGCTTTTTTATCACAAACACCGGGGAATTCCACGGGCTGGTTGTTCCTACTATGTGGCCTTTGGCCAATTCTTCTTCTACTAATTTTTCTAGCGCCCGAGTTTTTGTTTGCTAAGAGGCCACTGGTTCACCCAAATTGGATCATTATCTAGCCAAGATAACTTTTGGACCGGACGCTCAACAGTGGCCTCCATCAAAAATCCTGGGGTGTCTCAGGAATTGTTAATTTCACTCCCCACTGGGACATGGTGTCTCTTCCCCACAGGGGGCACTTTTAGTTAATGAGAAAAGGTCTGACACTAGCCAATCTTCCATCTGGACCTTCAATCTGAACGACAACTTTAGAAATCTTTGCCAGTTTCACCCTTCCGATACCCTGTATTTTTCCTGCCACGGGTTACAGTTCCCAATGTGAGTGCCACACCTTTTCCGGTCTGATAGTCACATCTGCCCCTGTGTCAATTAACCCTTCTACATGGACATGTTCTGATTTATGTGTCAGGTTACACCCCATAGTGGGTTTGTCTTCACCCACCAATTCTGCCCAGTAGACTCCTGGTGCTTTGTCATCTACTGGGACTTCTGTTGGAACAGGGATCACTTGGGCTATTATCTGCCCTTTGGCTACATAGAAGGGTGTTTGGGGAAATCTTGCTAAGAGAATGAGGCATGTTAGGTCTCCCTTAATTGTCATGGGAGCTACCTCCATCACTATTGGTATGTGTTCTGTGTCTCCAATAACAAAATACCTACTATCCAGTCCAGCCAGGTCTTGTGAATTGTCCTGAAGGTCCCCTCCAATGAATGTCCAACCATCAGATCTGAAACAAAAAGCTTTAGCAGTTACAAGTCTGAATCGCTTTTGCAGTTGCCAGATCTTATTAGGCAAACGTTCCCCACAATTATCTTTCTGCAGTCTCCCACCCCGCTCCCTTTCCTCCCCTTTTCCCATTAAAATAGAGCCTTTTCCTTCTTTCAGGTCTGTCATTTTTATGTCTCTGCGCTTGACAGGAAAGCGCTTAGAATTCAGTTTTTTTGATTTGCTACAGCTTCTTTCTGGTGTTTCCCTTGTTGCTGGGTTTGAGGACAGTTCCTTGCAAAATGTCCTGGCCTCTTGCACTGGAAACAGATGATGTGCTGCAGCTGTTCTGGTGACATCTGTGGCTTGTTCATTCCTGGTGTCACTGCTGCCACTGTCCTTGGGTTGCCTGGTTTCTTGTCGTGCACACTGTACAAATCTGCTTTCTGGGCCCACGCTTCAATCATATCTGCTATGGTGGGTGGAGGATTAATAGGTAGACTCAGAATTACTCTACGACAAGCCTCGTTGGCATTCCTTTGGGACATTTCTTTAAGCAGTTCTGTCTGGGCCACTGGTTCTTTGACTTGTCTCTGTATCTGTAGCCTAAGACGACCAACAAACTGCAAGAAACTCTCAGATGGAAACTGATTAATATTAACATAACTGACTTGAATTTCTACTGTTGGTAACTGGTTAAAAATGTTTTCAGCTACATCACAAACTTTATCTGCAATAAACTTTGTTAATACTCGCACTTGATCTGCAGGATTAATCCAATTTCCCTCCCCACATAAATGTTCTAAAGTGATTTCATTGTTCTCTGTATCATATGCATTGTGATTACTTTGCTTGAGTTCAGCTAGGAGTTTTGCTAAAGATTTTTTCCATAAGCTTTCCCAAAGATCATATTCAGAGGGAGTTAGCAGACACTGAAGTAAATCTTTAATATCTGCAGGAATTAAATCCTGTGATTTCAATGTAGTTCTTATTATTCCCCTCAAGACCTCGCTATCACGACCAAAATAATTTTTAATTTTACAAATATCTTTGATTACTTGGTAATTGAAAGGTTGATGTTGTAATCACATTGCTCCTCTGCTGCAATTTTACATTACAGGAGCCACTGTTAGCATATCTTCATCTTCCCCAGGGCTGGTATTCCCTGGGTTTCCCTTCCCACACCCTCCCACGCCGGGCTCTGGGGGCCCTATTTCCTCCCCGGACCTGGGGAGAGACCCAGCTCCTCCTCTGCAGGAGCTGGGTGAGGGCCCGCACCATCCCCCCAACACCAGGCCCTGGGGGTCCGCACCCGCCCACGCCAGGCCCTGAGGGCTCCGTTCCCTCACTGGACCTTTGGAGATACCCAGCCCCACCCCCCAAGGAGGTGGGTGAGGGCGCACCCCCCCCCCCCCCCCCCGGGGGTGGGGCCGGGACACCCCTTCCCCTGCCCCTCTGCAGGAGCAAGGGGTGTAACTCTCTCTCTCCCCACTCCTCCTCCCTGGGGGGCAGGGGGCGGAAGGATAGGGAATAGGGTTACAGCGTCGGGGGGAAGGGTCATAGGGTGGGGCCAAGCAGGCCTGGGGGGTAGTGCAGGGTAAAGGAATGTCAGGGGGAACAAAGGGATTGTGATAAGGGTTGTGAGCAGGAACCGGTGGGTGGAAGGGATTATGGGTAGGAGAAAGGGGATACACAGGAGAAATTCACCATGTGGCCGGGAAACACGTAGCCAGTGCCATCTTCGCTCTCAGCCACATGGGGATAGGAGGGTTCATTTTCTTTAACACTGGGAAAAGAAGGGTATAGAGAGGGAGTCTTGATGGCTTGTGAAGCAGGACTGGGTGGCTGAGAGAGACACACGGGACTAGAACTTGTATTGTTTGTCCCGGGTATTTCTTTCAGTGGAGGAGCAGAGATTTTTGGGAGAAAAGTTAGGGGCATTAAGTGGAGACTGCAGTACCTGTTTGTCTTTCGTTTTTATTTCTCTGTTAACCAATTCTTTTAGAATTAAAAGAAAAACTGGGAGGAATTTCAAAGCCGATTTGTCTCCTCCTTCTGTTTTTAAGGTTAATAAATTTCCAATTTCATCCCAGGCAATTACTGAGTCTAATTGCAACAATTCGATCTGTTCACTTTGCTGAATCAAATATGATACAAACTGTTTTAACTTATTTTTTGAAATTTTTACATTTGTGGTTTTTTAAAAAATCCTGTATTTTTTGTGTATGACTCCTTTCTTGTGTGGAGAGCTGGGATCCCATTCTGGAGGTTAAGGCAGCTCTGCACATAATCTGTTTATTTTCCCTACCTCAGAAAACAATCTGGAACCCCAAAGGTTACGATTAAACTCACACTGGTACAGGCAGCAGGGAGAAATCCCTCTCCCTCCATCTCTGCCCACAGATGGGGGAACCCCTCCGCTTACGTGGCCGAGCCCGGCACGCCTGCAGCTCGGAAGGGGTTACACAGAACACAGTCCCCCGGGGTCTGTTTCACTCCCCCCCCCCGCCCCCCCCCTTCCCGCTCAGTTTCGGAGTTAAATCTTACCTTGTTCTGTCGTTTCTGGTGGTGGAAAGATACCCGTTGTCCTGGAGTCGGTCCCCTGGTGTCAGAGGATTTTCGACTCCTTTTTGGAAAGTTTTTTTTGCTGTATTTCAAATGGCATCTAAAAGTCTCCAAAGAACGGCTGGCCCTGGCTATAATGAGCCTTTGAACGTGGGCTTGTCCAGCCCCACGTTGGGCTCCACTCTGCTGCAATCCTCTGTCCTACCCCTCGTGGTGAGAGCCCCGCTCTTCTCGGAACACGGGTGGCAGAGGGGGTCCTGGAGTGGATACAACACGGACTCAAAGTATTTAGACACAGGAGGCCCAAACTTGCTTGGAATAATCCCGGGTTTATTGTCTGTCGTCCATCCGGGGCAAGAAAGAGACCGAAATGCCCTGGGTCTTATCTCTTGTACTAGGGGAGGGGGTGATTGGGGGATACAGGGAGGTCACAGCCAATGGGAAGGGGGAAGGGAAAAAGGTTCTCAGGTAGAAACTAACATTACACAAACCAGAGGTGAGTTTTACTCTTGGGAGATACCAAGATTTTTAGATGCACTACAACATAATAGTAAGCGATTGGTTAGAAAATGCCGCAGTGTGGCACACAGGTGATGAGATCATTGGGTCATTAAGAAAAATTATATACGTGTCTACTGTTAATTGGGTAAGAATAAGTATAAAGATAAAAGAACTGCGTAATTCGGGGCCATTTTGTGCTGTCAAACACAAAGTGAGCCACAAGGCCTTGTTGTGCCATCAGAAGAAAGAAATGTACCAGATTGCAAAGAATTAAGCTTGTGCAGCCAGTCTAAACAGACCTGCCAAGTTTTGTGATGACCTTCTAATAAACACGGGTAACAAGATTCTAACAAGCTAGGGAGTTTTCTTCAAACCTAGAGAACTAAGATAAGCAGGGCTCCCCATGAGGGAGGATCCCAGAAGAATTCAGCCCAAAGGAGACTGAGAAATCCAGGAAGAGAAAGAAAAATACAGAAGTGCAGCAGAATCAGAAAAAGAGAAAAAGGATTTTTTAGAGAAAAGTTACAGACACTTGGTGGGAGCTGTTGCAGCTGGGAGAAGGGAATTTGCCATCACCCAGTCAAAGCTGCTGCTTTTCCTTCTTCTCCTTCTTCGTTGGTGGCCCTCGCACGCCCGGTCCTGCAGGGATGTGCGGCAGTGTCAACCACCACCTTGGAGCTGCTGATGCACCTCATCCACGGGCCCAGAATCTCTGCTCATTCCTGCCATTCCAGCTGGCTGTTCTGCCAAGTCCTGCAGGAGCACTGGGACTGCCCGCTCAAGGGGGTTTGTGAAGCAAAGCCTCTCATCCATCCTTTCCAGTTTCAGCCGAGAAAGATGTCACGGGGTCCCTGGTTCTGTTTTCTTGCTAATGCTGCAGTTATTGTTGTTTGTTTGCCTTGTTATAAGTACTAGTAAAGAACTGTTATTCCTATCCCCAGGTCTCTGCCTGAGAGCCCCTTGATTTCAAAATTATAAGAATTCAGAGGGAGGGGGTCTACATTTTCATTCCAAGGGAGGCTCCTGCCCTCCCTAGCAGACACCTGTCTTCTAAAACTGCCAGGAAAATTAATCCACAAAAACCAGAGGTTTATGTCCAAAAAGGAGACAGAGGAGTCCTTTTACTTTATTCGAATAAAGGAAGAGGCCATGGGGTATTCCCCTGGGGTCTCTCAGATTTTTGGAGGGCGCAGCCTCCTGTTTATCCTAATATCCCGGCCCCATGTCTCTTCTTCCTTTCCCCATAGTCTGAGGTACTTTAAAAGTACAGACTTCCCAGAATGCCTAATACCTGGGATACCCCCCTCCCCCCCCAATGCATAATCCCATTCTTAACCCTTGTGCAATTTTATGGTGTTTCCCCAGTGTCTCTTCCATCTTTCAGTGGAATCCATCCCATTGTTTCTATCATCTCTCAATGATAGTTTCATCTTATCAGTAGACCCACAGCTTGTTTGTAAAGACAAACCCATCATTGCTCTCAAAAACCAAGACAGATTTTGACACCCAATGGTGGGGCCTGAGGGCACTGAGAGAAAAAGGGTGAAAAAGGAATAACAGTTCTTAACCTAAATTTTGTGTGCTGGATATAAAAACCTCATTATATGGAACCATGTGGTCTAGCTTACCGAGGTTTGGATGGCACATGGTCATCACCATACTTCTCCCATTTGCGGCACCTTATCTAAATACGGGTCCTATAACTATGGCTACTGTGGCTGTTATCCAGTTTGTTTTGTGGGTTGATAAGGTGAGGAATTAATGGATGTTTATCTTCCTCTGGAAGGTGGGCACATGGATTCAGAGCTATCACATACTAACTGCATGTTTTTGGGGTTACTTTAATAATGGTACCTACTGTGAGGAACAGACAGCTGGGGAAATTTTCTCCCAAACCTTCACCCAGTTCCTTTGGCCTACCCCACTGGTTTTCAAAGAGTTAAAATTTTCTCTAGATGCTAATGATATCATACAACGGCTGGTGTTGCTGATGTGTCTCTTCTGTTTAGCATTCAGACATAAGGGGAGATTGACTGAGATAAGCACCCTGACACCTATCCCAGAGACTAGGGATGCTGCCCCAGAACCTGACACTGTCCTAGAGACTAGGGGTGCAGCCCCAGAGCCTGACCCTGCCCCACAGCCCACCTCAGAAATGAACCACCCAGAGTGGGTGGGAGTTCTGGTGAAGGAGATACAGGAGATGCGCCAGATGCTAAAGGAGTGCACTTCCTCAGCTGTTGGGAAACACTCCCCCTGCCTCGAAGAGGGAGAGTCTGATGGTGCAGCAGTGGAACCCACAGACATTACAACCGTCCAGGTTCCAGCTGAACCACAAGGGCAGTCACAGCCATCAGCAGTTGCCCCTGTGGAAATGAGGAAGTCCAAGATGAAATCACTGTCGCCCTGAGAATCAGGCCTTTTCATATTGTTTTCATGATTTCTAGCCACTTTCCCAGGAAAGTAACTATAAACATAGGTGTTTATACATTCCATTAAAGATATGCCTTTTGATGGATGTCTCTCATGATCAGTGTGGTTGGGAAGGTGGTAACCTGATTATCCAATCCCTGGTTGTTGTCGAAAACCTATAAATACTGAAAGAACAAATAAACATTCTTCTTCTTTCATCACACTTCAAACTGCGTCTGTGTGAATAATTTCGTGTCTGACAGTGACAAAATCACAACACCCTGTTGATAAGGATAAGAAAAGAGGGCCCTCAAAACCTGCAGGGGAGCCAGAGGTTGAAATCATCACCGAGTCCCTGACATATGAGAGTCTCCGTAATCTGCAAAAAGACATTGTGAGGTGGGGGCGTGAGGCTTATACAACCTGGTTATTTCAGGTCTGCAACCTTATGGATACAGGCGTGCAACTGGATGGTAGTGAGGCAAGGAATTTGGGACCCTTGACCAAGGACTCAGGTGTGAATCAAGTATTAGTAAGGGAGCCAGGGCCCCTTTCCCTCTGGGAGAGGCTTTTGATGAGTGTAAGAGAGAGGTTTGTCCACAGAGAGAGAATGGAAGAGCACTATCATAGAAGGGGCTGGAAAACCATTGAGGAAGGGATCCAACAGCTGAGAGAAGTGGTGGTATTAAAGGTCCTTTTTGGGAGGGGTGGACAGCATGATAATGACCCTGACAAAGTCAGGTGCATTGGGAAGATGTTGTGGAATCTGGAAAATCTAGGGCCACGTGAATACACCACATCCATTTCAACAATTAATGCTGATAACAACTGAGAGACAGTGGGTTCTGTCGCCACCAGGTATGGATGCTAAATCTGAACCACAGTGCCTGTGCAAATTACAGGCCGCATAGCTTTCTCAAGTCCAGCCTGGGAAGTTTTAAGGAGGAATCAAAACAATCCTCAGGGACACAAAACAGCCTTGCAGGTGTTGTTTTCTATTCCTTGTTTTCCTTGCAGGAGAAAGTCAGGGGGTGGTGAACCCCACTGACCAATGATGGTGATGTAGTGATTTACTAACCAATAAGAGTTTCCTTTCTGTACTTTCCACGAACTAATCTATATAACAAACCTAAAGCAATAAACTAAGAGATTTCTCCTGTTCTGACTCCCTTGAGAGTCCATGTCGTTCTTTCCCGCCGTTCCCAATTAGAACGACAACCAGGCTTAGAAATTTCGAGAGTATGATCCATGGCCTGCTGCAGGCTCAAGTCTCTGCTGTGATTAAGGAACTCAAAGAGGAGATGAGGGAAATGAGGGAAGAGATGAGGAAGAGTAGTTGCCATATGGCACCAGTGCGAGTCACAAGCCCAAAACTCCAAGCCCAGCGTCCCCCAGCTAGAGAGAGAGGGTACACCACATGAGCTGAGCTGTGGTTCTTTCTACGTGACCATGGGGAAGACATGGGAAAGTGGGATGGGAAACCCACTTCTGCCCTGGCAGCACGAGTGCGTCAACTCAGGGAGGGAACCAGTAACCAGAAAGGTTCCACTAAGGTGAAGATAGCCTCAACCTCCCGTGACCAAATTGCCAGATATTACAGAAAAGAGGATGATCCCCTTGAAGGAACCTCTAGCATGTATGCCCAGGGAGGAGAGGATGACCAGTGCTAGAGGAGCCCTGCCTCTAGCCAGGAAGAGGCACGGGAAAACCGAGTCTTTTGGACGGTGTGGATCCGATGGCCTGGCACATCAGAGCCACAAAAATACGAAGCTTTAGTTGATACTGGAGCACAGTGTACCCTAATGCCATCGGGACATGTGGGGGCAGAACCTGTTTCCATTGCTGGGGTGACAGGGGGATCGCAGCAATTGACTCTTGTTGTCGTGCATTTAAAAAATTATGGTATGTCCCAAGGGAAGAATTCACCCTTGGTTTTGTATAATGTTAGTCCCTACCTAACCTCCCTTTCCTTTTCCTTATCCCATTGTCTGTAACCCCCCTGTATCCCCTGACGACCCCCTCCCCCTAGTTTAAGAGATAGCACCCCAGGCATGTTAGTCTCTTTCTTTCCCCACGTGATTCACTTACAATAAACCCGGGACCACGTCTCACAAGTCTGAGCCTCCTGTGTCTAAATACTTAAGTCCATGTTGTATATATTATGAGACCCAGTTCCGCCCGTGTTCTGTGAAGGGCGGGCACATCCCCATGGGGCACAAGAATGGAGGGGTTCTCAAAATATTTGCAACAGACTCTGTCAGAAGCTGAGGAGAGCCTGACTGGGAAGGAGTGGCAGAAATATCCTATTGTGACTGGCCCAGAGGCCCCTTCTATTCTGGACATAGACTTCCTTTGGAATGGCTATTACAAAGACCCAAAGGGACTCAGGTGGGCTTTTGGAATAGCTGCTGTAGAGACAGAGGACATTAAGCAATTAAACACCTTGCCTGGACTATCAGAGAACCCATCTGCAGTAGGACTCCTGAAGGTGGAAGAACAGCGAGTAACAATTGCCACCTCGACGGTGCACCGCTGGCAGTATAGGACAAATCGAGATGCTGTGATCCCCATCCATAAGATGATCTGAGAACTGGAGAGCCAAGGGGTGGTCAGCAAAACCCACTCACCCTTCAACAGCCCCATCTGGCCTGTGCGCAAGTCTGACAGAGAATGGAGATTGACTGTGGACTATCGTGCATTGAATGAAGTGACTCCACCTCTGAGCGCTGCTGTGCCGGACATGCTGGAGCTCCAGTACGAGCTGGAGTCCAAGGCAGCGAAGTGGTACGCCACTATTGACATTGCCAATGCATTTTTCTCCATTCCCCTGGCAGCAGAATGTAGGCCTCAGTTTGCCTTCACCTGGAGGGGAGTTCAGTACACCTGGAACCGATTGCCCCAGGGGTGGAAGCACTGCCCCACCATCTGCCATGGACTGATCCAGGCTGCCCTGGAAAAGGGTGAGGCTCCAGAACATCTGCAGTACATAGATGACATCATTGTGTGGGGGAACATGGCAGTGGAAGTATCTGAGAAAGGAGAAAAGATCATCCAGATTCTGCTAGAAGCCGGCTTTGCCATCAAGAAGAACAAACTTAAGGGACCAGCTTGTGAGATCCAGTTCCTGAGGGTAAAGTGGCAAGATGGACGGCGTCAGATTCCCACTGAGGTCGTCAACAAGATCACAGCAATGTCTCCACCCACCAGCAAGAAGGAAACGCAAGCTTTCCTAGGCGTCATAAGTTTTTTGAGGATGCAGATTCCTGAGTACAGCCAGATTGTGAGCCCTCTCTAGCTGGTTACCCGAAAAAAGAATGATTTCCACTGGGGCTCTGAACAACAGCAAGCCTTTGCCCAAATCAAGCAGGAGATCATTCATGCAGTAGCCCTTGGCCCAGTCAGGACAGGACCAGATGTGAAGAATGTGCTCTACTCTGCAGCCAGGAACAATGGCTTGTCCTGGAGCCTTTGGCAGAAAGTGCCTGGGGAGACTTGAGGCCAACCACTGGGATTCTGGAGCCGAAGCTACAGATGGTCCGAAGCCAACTACACTCCCACAGAGAAGGAAATCTTAGCTGCCTATGAAGGAGTGCAAGCCGCCTCAGAGGTGATTGGCACAGAAGCACAACTCCTCCTGGCACCCCGACTACCAGTGCTGGGGTGGATGTTTAAAGGAAAGGTTCCTGCTACCCACCACGCCACCGACGCTACATGGAGCAAGTGGATTGCCCTCATCACGCAGCTCAATTTAGAAACCCAAATTGCCCTGGGATTTTAGAGATAATTACAAACTGGCTGGAAGGTGAAAACTTTGGTCTCACTGATGAAGAGGAGCAAGAACAAGTGACATGGGCTGAAGAAGCTCCACCGTACAACCAACTGCCAGCAGATGAAACATGCTATGCTCTGTTCACTGATGGTTCCTGTCGCACTGTAGGGATGAACTGGAAGTAGAAAGCAGCCATATGGAACCCCACATGACAGGTCTCAGAGGCCACTGAAGGAGAAGGTGCATCAAACCAACTTGCTGAACTCAAAGCTGTTCAACTGGCCCTGAACATTGCTGAAAGAGAGAAGTGGCCGAAGCTCTACCTCTACATTGATTCATGGATGGTAGCCAATGCTCTGTGGAGATAGCTGGAAAGGTGGAAAAGGGCCAATTGGCAGCATAGGGGAAAACCAATCTGGGCTGCTGATGAGTGGAAAGACATCGCCACCAAGGTAGAGAAACTGTGAAGGTCCGTCATGTAAATGCCCATGTTCCCAGGAGTCGGGCTAACAAAGAGAACCGAAACAATGAGCAAGTAGATCAGGCTGCAAAGATAGAGGTGTCAAAGATAGACCTAGATTGGCAACATAAGGGAGAGTTGTTCCTAGCTCGATGGGCCCATGACGCCTCAGGTCATCAGGGTAGAGATGCCACCTATAAGTGGGCACGAGACCGAGGGGTGGACCTATCCATGGACAGTATTTCTCAGCTTATCCATGACTGTGAGACGTGTGCCATGATCAAGCAGGCCAAGCAGTTGAAGCCGCTATGGTACGGTGGGCGTTAGTCCAAATATAGGTATGAAGAAGCCTGGCAGATTGACTACATCACATCGCTCCAAACCCGCCAAGGCAAGCGCTACGTGCTCACAATGGTAGAAGCCACCACTGGATGGTTGGAAACCTACCCTGTGCCGCATACCATTGCCTGGAACACCATCCTGGGCCTTGAAGAGCAGGTCTTTTGGAGGTATGGTACCCCTGAGAGGGTTGAATCAGACAACAGGACTCATTTCAAGAACAGCCTTATAAACACCTGGGCTAGGGAACATGGCATTGAGTGGGTGTACCATATCCCCTATCATGTACCAGCGGCTGGGCAAGTTGAATGTTGCAATGGCTTTCTTAAAACCAGCTTGAAGGCACTGGGTGGGGGGACTTTCAAGAACTGGGAGATTAATTTTGCAAAAGCCACATGGTTAATGAACACCCGAGGTTCTGCTAACCGAGCAGGCCCTGCCCAATCTGAGCCCTTTAGAACGACAGATGGAGATAAGGTTCCAGTGGTACATATGAAAAGTATGCTGGGAAAAACTGTTTGGGTTAATTCTGCCTCCAGCAAAGACAGTCCAATCCTTGGAGCTGTCTTTGCTCAAGGACCGGATTGCACTTGGTGGGTGATGCAAAAAGATGGAGACACCCGGTGCATACCCCAAGGGGACCTTGTTTTAAGGTGAACTACCCATGACACTGTGCTTGTATCTGTGTCTACATGTACATATGTATATAGTTAAAGTAGTGTGTGTTTGTGTATAATTTAAAGGTTTAATATTTGATGTAACATTTTAGTATAGGAAAAAATTCGGGGTAGATAGTGTTGGGAGTTGTTTTTTTTTTAGTTCTGGCTTGCCTGTGGAATTTTGACCCATTAGTTGCAGGGACAACCTAATGGCGGGTACTTAGTGAGTGCTTGACAAAATACAGCAGGAAAAGGGGAGGGTGGGGACAGTTTAGCGGGCTTTCTTCAGCTTCGGAGAAGAACACTTTAAGCACAGAGCTGCTGCGGTGGGGAGAAGGGAATTTCGCCATCACCCAGACGGAGCTGCTGCTTCTTCTCCTTCTTCTCTCTTGGTTGGTGGCCTCGCATCCCGTCTTGCCAGGATGTGTGGCGGTGCCAGGCACCGCCACGGAACTGCTGTTACACCTCAGCCACCGGCCCAGGATCTCAGCTCATCCCTGCCATTCCAGCTGACTGTTCCTCAGAGCCCTGCAGGAGCACCGGGACTGCCTGCCCGAGGGGGTTTGTGAAGCAAAGCCTCTCATCCATCCCTTCCCATCTCAGCCGAGAAAGCTGTCACGGGGTCCCTGGTTCTGTTTTCTTGCTAATGCTGTAGTTATTATTGTTTGCCTGGTTATAAATATTAGTAAAGAACTGTTATTCCTATCCCCAGATCTCTGCCTGAAAGCCCCTTGATTTCAGAATTATAATAATTCAGAGGGAGGTCTACATTTTTTCATTCCAAGGGAGGCTCCTGCCCTCCCTAGCAGGCACCTGTCTTCTAAAACCGAGACATATATCGTTAACTTAACTTTGTCTTGTGCAGTGAAGTTCTCCTGACTAATTGTTTTTTAAACCATGAATATCTTCTGTAAATAACATCAATTGGAAGGTTGTTTTACTAGCAACTGTAAATCAATATTTTAACATTAGGTTTTAAAACTAATTATTGCAAGGTAACTTCTACTTCCATCAACTTTCACATCAAACATCTTTTAAAAAAGGGGTTTTTTAAACTTTCTAAAGAATCACAACAATTTCTCTAGTAAAACGCCAAAAAACTGCAACTGCACAAACTCACAGTTATTTAAAACACAAAATTAACTCTAAAAGGGTATATAAAAACATTTTAAAAAAACAGTGAATCATGATTTTTTAAAAAACTGGGTACTGTCTCAGTGCTTTTTCTTAGAGAGGGAGAGCAGGGGTGAACTGTCCACTCTGCTTCTGCTCTGCTGCTGCTATCTCTAAAAGGTTTGAGTGAAGTCTTTGTCATCCCCCACATACTCTCGAAGAGGGGAAAAACAGAGTAAAAAAAACCTCGCAAAGTCAACTTTAACAAATGCAGTTCTTTCTCTTAATATTTTTCTCGTTGTTCACAGATAGAGGAAAAAGGGCACAATTTTACAAAAACAGACAATGTTACACGAAAAGCCTCTCAGGGCCAGGTCGTAACAACAAAGACCATTGTAACTTATTAAACTTTAATTACAGTGATGAATTTCGAACTAGATATCATATAGTTAGCGATTTTTTGGCTATTTTGTCTCCTGTTGAAGCTGTCTGAGCTACCTGTTTCTGCTCAACTGTTTCTTTAATTGCTGATATTTGTCTTGTGTGGTTTTGGAGCTTTTTCTGCAGTGCCTCTGCCCTGGGGGTGCCTTTGCTCTTTGCGCACACTTCAGTGCTCCCCCTATGCCTTCCTGGTTTAGGAGGAAACCAATCTAAATCTGGCTTCTCTTCTTCCAGGGTAGTAAAGTTGGGACTTGAATCAGATTGTGGTGTTGAAAGTGTCTCCAAAGGTGGAGCAGATAGTTCAGGACACATCACGTCTTGCTGTTGCTGAACAGATTCTGTTTGTTGTTTCGGCGTTTGCTGCAGGGCTGCTTTCTCTTGATGATGCTGAGCTCCACTTCTTCTTAATGACTGCTCAATTAAGAATATGAGCATGTAGGTGTTGCACAGGTATCCCTATTTGCTGTTGCCACCCTAATAGATCTTTTTTCGATGCATCATTATAATTTACTGGTTTTTCTCCTGCTGGTGATTGCCCATCTTCTGAATGCATCGACACGCCTCCGTCTGGAGGGAGAGGAACATCCTGCGGCTTTCCCCAGTGAACAGTAGATAGTGGCTGGCAATCTGGGGCTCTTATTTCTGCTGACATGTGAGGCTCTGCCCAGCTGGGGCTGGCGCCGTCTCCTTCCGGAGACACCGTCATTTCTACATGCGCATTTGGTGGTGTAACTTCCGGCTTGGTCTCCGCTGATGCTGTCCTGCCTGCCCCGGCACACTCCTGAGTTTTTAAAAGTTCCGAGACCAAGCTACACTGCCTTCCCGTGAGCCCCTTCACTGGCCGAATGTGCCCAACCCCAAAGAAAGTACCCAGACGGCTGATTTTCTCTGTAATCGCTTTTGTCCCTCAACTAATCTCTTATGTCTTTCCATTCTTCCCCTGCAAAAGGCAGAGCCTATCATCTTTAGCCCATAAAATGAGCTTTCCAATGTCCATATCCTTGACTGCTTTGCTTTGTTTAACGATAATGTTTAGAAGCAGTTTCCATGCTGCCTCAAACTCGACTTCCATGTTGGCAGCCCCTGGGCGGGCAGAGGGTAGCGACCCCTCCTCAACATTTCTGCTTTCAACATTCCCCAGCTGCCAGCATCCGGGTCCTCCCGCGTACGAACTTGCCTACCCGGTACCGATCCGCGTCCGCGTTTTCCCCCGCACAGATCAGCTCCACTGGCCCTGGCCCACATCCACATCTCCCCGTGCATGGACCTGCCCAATCCCTTTGCCCAGAAAAGGTTCCTATTGGAGTGCCAGATATTGAGAAACCGCTCAGACTATTCACGAAGTCTTCACAGAAGTATGGCGAATGTTGTTTATTTCTATCTTTAGCACACTTTTATAGGGTCCGACAGGGTCCGCAGGCTTACCAAGCTACTATTGGTTAATACATATTGCTTACATTCTTTTCCCAGTACACAAGGCTATTGTTTTTCTTTATTCTCGCTGCTCCAGGAAAGTTTCAAGGACACTGTCTTTAATATTGTCATCTGGATTAAAGGCTGGCTTGTGCAAACAGGCTTTTACTAAAATCTCATGCTTTTACTCTGTTAAAATGTTTCTCTACAACAGCCTGCTGAGCTTTTTGTTAAAAAAACTGGGAAAACTGGCCCTCAAAAGAAGGGAAATCTAAAGAGAAGGTGATTCATTATTGCATGGAAACTTGGGGAGGGAAAGGAATTAGAGACCATTTGATCTGGCCCATGTTTGGGTCCTCTGAAGGCTGGGTCTGTCAAGCTCTAGATATGTATGTAAATAGTAAAGAACCCTCAGATCAGGAGGAGAGAGACTATGCAAAAATATGGATAAGATCAGCAGCTAAGTTATTGACTGTTAAGACCAAAAAGCCAGCTGAGACCGAGGATGAGGCTTGGAACCCACTTAATTACCTTCCTCCCCCATATCTGGCTCCTCAGCCTCAAATCATTCAGCTGACCCAACCCCCGCCTCAGCCTGGACAGAACATGAGACCAACAGACCCCCCTAAGGTTACTTTTTCTTCCTCTCCAAGGAGGACAAGGAAGAAAGTAAGAGAAAAAATTAATAGTGAGAATAACAAGAATGACGACGATAAAGTAAAAGGACTTAACCTTCTCCCATTAAGACAGGTACCAACAGCGCTGGGGGTAATTGGGTATGTTAATGTCCCCCCTTAACACTGGGGATGTGCGAGCCTTCAAAAAGGAGATGGGTAAGCTGATGGATGACCCCCCTGGGGGTGTCAGACAGGTTAGACCAGTTTCTGGGACCCAGTATGTACATGTGGGATGATATGAAGGCTATACTAAGGATGTTGTTTAATACTGAGGAGAAAGAAATGATAAGACAGGCAGGAATGAGAGAATGGGAGGGCAGAAATCCACAAGGGGTACCTGGAAATCAAAAGTGGCCAAACCAAAGACTGGGGTGGGATGCTCAGACATAAGGGGGTCGTCGAAACATGACAGATGTAAGAGATATGATAATACAAGGGGTCTGGGAAGCTGTTCCTCGGGAACAACACATTAGCAAAGCATTCGAAGAATGTCAGAAAAAAGACGAATCTCCTACAGATTGGCTCAAAAGGTTACGGAAAAGCTTGCAAATGTATTCGGGGTTAGACCCTAATTCTCCAATGGGATAAGCATTGTTAAAAACACAATTTGTAGCAAAATCCTGGGAGGATATGCAAAAGAAACTCGAAAAGTTGGAAAACTGGCAAGAGAGGGGACTACAGGAATTATTGAGAGAAGCACAGAAAGTTTATGTAAGGAGGGATGAGGAAAAACAGAAGGTTCAAGCAAAAATATTAGTTGCAGCTGTTAGAGAAGTTCAAAAACAAGAGTGACCCTGAAGCCCTGTAAGATCAGTACAGAACCAGGGAAGCCTGAAGAAGCAGTATTTCCCACAAAAGGGGACATCAGAGAGCCCTCATTGTAGGAATCCAGAAATGGAGATACATTGCTCTGTTTGTCCTATTCTCCAAAAAGGTATTAATCCTATTTGTTACTAACAGAAAGGCTTCCAAATATCCCTGGGTAAACCAGGATTTCTAAAAAATTAAGTAGAAAGTAGTAGAATGTTTAGTATGCCACTGATGTGAAAAATATAGATTTTAGAGTGTTTAATACATGGAGCAAAGATGGAGGAAAAAAGGTGTGGTTTTTAGCTCTCCTTTTTCCTTCT